>NC_025997.2:122143726-122443726 GCF_000442705.2 Elaeis guineensis
CATCAATTGTAGGACAGGAGTCATGGACGTATCATTTGGGAATAAGGAATTGAGATTAAATGTGTTTAGTGCATCCCAGGGACCATCAATGGATAGTTGCTTCAGATAGATACATTCGAAGATATTATAAAGGAAGCAACATCAATGATTTTTGCACATGATTTTCGAGACACCCATTTGACGTATTTTGGAGTGGACGACTTTGATATGGAGAGAGATAGTGAAGAAGTAAACATTTTAGTTGATACATTAAGTGATGAAACTACTCCCCTATTGGACAATCAAGTATGAGCCATTACCTGCATTAGCCAATACACCTACAGCCCCATCATTAGAATCACCACTTGCACTAGAATTAAAGCCACTTCCGGCCACACTCAAGTATGCATTCCTAGGACTTAATGACACCCTTCCGGTGATCATTGCATCAGACTTGACCTCGGATCAAGAAGTACAATTGGTTGGTGTTCTAAAGGAAAATAAAGAGGCTATCGACTGGTCCATTGCCGATCTAAAAGGAATTGACCCCTCCATCTGTATGCACCATATTCATTGCGAGGCAGATGCCAAACCCCATCGAAACATGCAGAGGAGACTGAACCCAAATATGTGGGAAGTAGTGAAGAAAGAGATGGTAAAATGGTTAGACGCTGGAATCTACCCTATATCCGATAGTAAATGGGTCAGCCCTACTCTAGTACCTAAAAAAACAGGTATTACTGTGATGGAAAATGAAGAAGGTGAATTGCTTCCCACTCGCACACCATCTGGTTGGCGAGTATGCATTGACTATAGGAAACTCAATGCCGTTATTTTTCATTATCCTTCGTCGACCAAATCCTAGAACGGCTAGCAAGTCAACATTTTTTTTGTTTCCTAGATAGTTATTCAGGATACAATCAGATACCTGTATTTCCGAATGATCAAGAAAAGACCACCTTCACTTGCCCTTACAGCACTTTCGCTTTTCGACATATGCCGTTCGGACTCTGCAATGCACCTGCTACATTTCAACGGTGCATTTTGATCGTTTTTTCGGATATGGTGGATAAATATCTCGAAATATTTATGGATGATTTCTCCGTATGTGGAACCACTTTTGAGGATTGTCTTCATAACCTCTCCAAAGTCCTTAAGCACTGCACAGAGACAAATTTGATTTTAAGTTGGAAAAAGCGTCATTTCATGGTTCGAGAAAGGAATCATATTGGGACAAATTATTTCCAAAAGGGAGATTGAGATAGATAAAGTGAAAATTGAGATCATCTCAAAACTACCACCCCCCACTTCGATTCGACAAATACGATCTTTCTTAGGTCACGCTGGATGTTACAAACGCTTCATTAAAAATTTTAGCAAAATATCGAGACCCTTGTGCAATCTGCTGGTCAAGGATACACCATTTGTCTTTAATGAAGAATATGTCTACAAGCCTTCTACACGTTACGAACAGCCCTAACAACAGCACCCATAATAAAACCTCCTAATTGGTCCTTTCCATTTGAAATCATGTGTGACACTTCCGATTTTGCAATAGGGGCCATCTTAGGTCAAAGAATTAATAAGGAGCCACATGTGATCTATTATGCTAGCAAAACTCTATCCGATGCTCAATTGAACTACACTATGACAGAAAAAGAGCTACTAGTGGTGGTATTTGCCCTTGATAAATTTCGTTCATATCTGTTAGGGTCTAAGGTTCTCGTGTATTCTGATCACGCAGCTTTGAAACATCTACTCTTAAAAAAAAATACTAAACCACGATTGATCAGATAGATTCTTCTGCTTCAAAAATTTGATCTAGAAATCCGAGACAAGAAGGATTCCGAAATGTGGTCGCTGATCATATTTCTAGAATCTTAATTGATCATACGATAGGTACAGATGAAGTCAAAGAGAAATTTTCTGACGAACAACTTTTTGCAACATCCTCTGACCAAATCCCATGGTTTGCCCACATCATTAACTACTTGGCAACAGGACAAGTTCCTCTCCATTGGACAAAACAGAAGAAGGATCGATTCTTCTCACAGATCAAACATTATTATTGGGAGGAATCCGAATTGTTCAAACATTATCCTGACCAAGTGATTCGACGCTGTGTCCATGAGGATGAGTATCCAAGTATACTTACCTTTTGTCACTCTTATGCATGCAGGGGACATTTCAGTGGGAAGAAAACGACCGCAAAAATGTTACAAAGTGAGTTTTATTGGCCGACATTATTTAAGGATGCACATAAATTTTGCCTTGAGTGCTTGCGCTGTCAGCAAACGAGAAATATTTCTAGAAAAAACATGATGCTCTTATCTCCCATCTTAGTCGTGGAAGTTTTTGATGTTTGGGGAATCGATTTTATGGGCCCCTTTCCTCCATCCTATGGATATGAATATATTTTGGTTGCGGTAGATTACGTATCTAAATGGGTTGAGGCTATGGCAACCAGAATGAATGATCACAAGATGGTAATCAAATTCATCCAACAAAATATCTTAAGTCGATTTGGTTGTCCAAGAACCATTATTAGTGATGGAGGTACACACTTCACGAATAGGCACTTTGAAAGTTTAATGAAGAAATATGGAATCACTCACAAAGTTGACACACCATATCACCCCCAAACTAGTGGCCAAGTAGAAGTCTCCAACAGAGAGATCAAACGAATTTTTGAGAAGACGGTTAGGCCTGATCGAAAAGACTGGTCTGGACGATTAGACGATGCATTATGGGCCTACCGTACTGCATACAGGACCCCGATAAAAATGTCTCCTTACCGATTCATTTTTGAAAAAGCTTGCCATCTATCGATAGAGCTAGAACACTGCGCATTTTGGGCCATAAAGCAATTCAATTTCGACATAAAAAATGCTAGTAATAGGAGACTACAATTGAACGAATTAGAAGAGCTACGCAATGAAGTATATGAGAGTTCACGAATATATAAGGCTCGAACTAAGGCTTATCATGATAAATACATTTCATGAAAAACATTCGAACCTAATCAAAATGTGTGGCTTTATAATTCGAGGTTGCGACTATTCCCTGAAAAATTCCGTTCACGTTGGGATAAACCATATGTCGTAACTCAGGTATTTCCTCATGGAGCAATTGAAATCAAAGATCCTAAACAGGGAAACACCTTCAAAGTAAATGACCAACGATTGAAACATTATGTGGATGAAATTAGAGATGGCAAGCAAGTTGACTCAATTGAATTACAGGATCCAGTTTACAATAGAACTTTGGCTTGATCTGGCTGAAGACCTTAAACTTAGCGCTTGTAGGGAGGCAACCCAATATTTTATTTTTCAGCTATCCAGTTTCTTTTTATTTTATAGAAATTTCTGAAAAAGACAATTAGTCAAGTTGGGGGGAGCACCATGATCAATAGAGTCAAGAACACACTAGCCCAGCAATGAACGACATCTTAATCAACATTACACACATCGAACTCAGGTGGTGTCCTTCTTTGTTACACTCTATTTTTGCTTTGTTATGATTCTCTTTTTCCATTGGGGACAATGAAAATTAAGTTGGGGGAGAAAATAACTTATTAAGTCCTCGAGTATGGTCAGAAATAATTAATTTTGTGCATCTAAATTTTGTCTCAATTTGAAGTTAACTAGGCACTCTAATCAATAAATGATTAACGGTCTAGATAATTTTAGAGATATCGAGAAAAAAATTATTAAGGACACCCAATTAATGAAAAAATTTAGACCAGCCTAAATTTTGAAGTGATTCTAGAACCTTTTTCCCACCATCTCAACGAAGAATCTGCTTTATGGGGGTATGGGTGGAAAAGTCGAGATATGCAAAAAAAATATTATTAAAAAAAAAGAGATAAAATAAAAAAAAATTTAACATTTCTCACTAAGTAACCGGACCACTTTGCCTAAGCGTTGTTGTTCGCGTCAAAAGGTGAGAATGTGAAGAATCTTCTTGTATAGTCAGTTTTAACTCATACCTTTTTGACTTGAGTTAGTAAGCCTGAGGGGTGCCTTACACCTAATGCCCTAAAGCCAATTGGTTTGGGAGTCATTGATCTAAAGCTCGCTATAAAAGTCAAATAAAAAGCTTAAGGAATTAGGACATTGCACTAACTATACATGTAAATATTTCTTCAAAAAAAAAAATAAGGGGACTAAATTGTAAGAAGATAATAAATCCTGCTCACATCAAATTTGAGAACTTAAAAAGTAGAGTGGAAAGTCGGTGAAAGATCTCTAAAAATTTTATGGCTCATACTCAACCATTAATTGGATCGAATTGATAATCCAATGAAGTACCTCTTTAATGATCTAGCCGGATATCAACTATAGTTAGAAATGTCTAGGATAACTTTCAATTCGAAGATAATTTGGTGCACAATGCTAATGTATCTATTTTACTCGAGGACGAGTAAAGTTCAAATTGGGGGATGTGATGAATACTTAATTTAGAATGCTAGAGGCACTAAATATTGTAATCATTAATATTATTTTATTAAAAATTTAATGCTATCTAGTCTATTTTACAGGTAATTGGGAGTTTGGGTTCATACGATTCAATTTGGACTCAAATTGGTTCAGATTTGAGTGAACCAAGCAATCAGCTCTTATTTCAATGTGAACGCAACTTAAAGATCAAGGGTCAAGAAGCAACCTCTCCAATCAAAGGCCCAGATTAAAAGATAAATGAAACTAAGTGTGAACACGACTTATTGATCAACAGAGGAGAATCAATATGAAGATCCAAGGATCCTTATTCACACTCCCATCTCTCTTTTCATGAAATCCTAGCCTCCTCACTCTATAAATAGAACCCCAAGGCCTCCCTCTTTTTCAATCAAGCCAACACCTAAGTTCTCTTCAAGCTTCTCTCTTTCTCTCTCCCTCTTCCTTTTCTTCATAAGTCCAGAAGAGTTACTAACCCTAGTACAACATATTCCTCCATAGATCCCTTTTCCACATCCCATCAAATCTAAGAGAGGTTCTAATCCTAATGCCGCTACCCTTTCTCTGTTACATATCCGCTTCCATCAACCTTTCTTCCTTGGAGTTCCTGTATCAAGCCTTCCAACCATCCTGTCACTGTCTGCACGAAGGAAGACGAAAGATTCAAGGAGACATCCACCATCGGGCACAGCAAGAAGATCAACTTGGTTTAGTTGTCTTGTATCACAATTTTATTTCTTTTCTTTATGTATGCTTCTTTATTAGATTAATGAAAAGTAATTTTATTTTTTATGCTTCTTTTCTTTCTTAGTTTTTTTTTTTTAATTTATTATTTTTTTCTTTTGCGTTTTCAAAATAATCAACTAAAATCCCTATGGATACGATCCCGACTCACCCTATCTACATAGTAGTGAGTAGATTAATTTTGGTGTGCTACGACACGCATCAGGGACCCCCACTGATCTCCACTTACCTGACCAATTTAGAAGGAGTATTGAATAAGGTTGCTTGACAGTTTGGTTTAGCCCATGCCAATTAGATCGATCATATGATGACCGATTAGATGAGACCTAAACCTAAACTTCCTCATAAATATTAAGTCTATAGATCTTCCACTATTGTAGATGGGCGGGTGTGGTACTGGTGTTGATGGTTCTAAACTAATCACAGTGGCTCAGTTGCACCGAAAACATGCAACCATTCTATTAGTAAAGAGTTGCTCCAAGATAAGAATGAGGTTCGGCCTAATAACTGTTAAGTGAGGGACCCAATGACAGCTTTGCATCTGCTTATGAACGATGGGTCGAATTTAACTAAGGAGTGTGGCCAATAACTGTTAGGTGAGCCCACATAACTTAGAGATCAAGTCGCTGTAATAGAGAAACATCTGGGCAAAGAGTTGTCCACGCATAGGTGTGCGTGTTACCAATAACTGTTAGGTGGGTGCATGGCATCGGTGGAACCGCAGCATCCACTAAAAACTCAGTTATCGCGTTAGGATTTTCGCTTCCCACCCAGAGTGTAGAGATCTGAAAAAATAGTGAGTCTTTGTTTGCTTCTTAAAGTCCTCAGAGCAAATATAAATTTAAAGTACAAAAATCTAACTTGAATCTCTACTCTCGTAGTTAAACCATGTCAGCTTCAAACTCTCTAGTCCGCATCCTTGAGTCCAATCGTTTGACCGAAACTAATTTTAAAGACTGACTTAGAAACCTCAGGATTATCCTGATTTCTGAAAAATAAGATCATGTACTCGATCAGAAACCCCTAGTATCACCAAACCATCCTACTGCTGAGCAAAAAACAGCATATGAGAAGTGGACGGATCAAAACAGTCGGATTAAGTGCTATATGCTGGCTTCCATGTCAAACGAGTTACAAAGCCAATATGAGCATATATCCATTGCCAGAGCTATGATCACTCACCTACAAGAATTGTATGGTAAGCAGAGCCGCACAGCGCACTCCGAAGTGTCCAAAAGACTTCAATATGAAGATGCGCGAAGGGCAGTCAGTCCATTAGCACCGTAAAACAGTGATCAAGGACATTGAAGAGCTTGAAAAATTCAAGCTTAATATGCAAAAGAAATTGCAGATGGATTTGATCCTTCAATCCGTTACGAGTTCATGTAGTCAATTTATTGTAAAATTTCATATGAACAAACTGGACTGCACTATATCCGAACTAGTCAACATATTGGTCACTGTTAAGAAAATCTTGAAGAGCTCAAAAGGCACTATTCTCGCTGTGGAGCGGACTTCTTCATCCAAGAGAAAGTCTAGTCGGAAGAAGAAGAGTAAACCCGCGAAGAAGCAGAAGGAGAGCAAGCCAAAGACGTTCCGAAGAAGACTGAAGCAAAGAAAAAGTGTTTCTACTGTAATGCTGAAGGTCATTGGAGGAGGCTGGAGAGCCTACAGACCAAAAAAGATAACAAACTTTCAGAAGGTATGCTCGTAATTAAATCTAACCTAACGGTTTCTTCTACTCCTAATTGGATATTAGGCTCTGGTTCGAGTGCTCATATATGTACTTCAATGCAGGATCTAATAGAAAGTAGAAGGTTGAGGGAAGATGGCATAATTCTTCGGATCGATAATAAAGCAAAAGTTGCTGTAAAAGCCGTTAGCACTTATCCTCTTCGATTACCGTCAAAGTTTAAATTAGATTTAAAAGATCGTTATTTTGTTCCTGTAACTAGTCAGAATTTGATTTCTGTATCTGTGCTAGCACAAGATGATTTTGATTTTAATTTCAATAAAAACTTTTGTTCCATTTATTTACAAAATAAATTGATTGCACGTGATCTTTTAATTGATAGTCTTTATCACTTGCATGTCGATGCGAATATGAATTTAAATGAGCAAGTAGTGAGTGTCGTAGGTCAAAAGAGATCCAGAAATGAAATTAACCAAAAGTACTTATGGCATCATAGACTAAGCCATATTGGAGAGAACAGGATAAACAAACTGAAAAATGATGGGATCCTTGACTCTTTTGATTCAGAGTCATACCCAGCTTGTGAATCTTGCCTTAAAAAAAAATGACTAAGTTATCCTTTATGGGATATGGAGAAAGGACTACCGAGTTACTTGCCCTGATACACACCGATATATATGGACCATTTGATGTGCAGACCAGAGGTGCTTATAGCTACTTCATCACCTTTACCGATGATCTGTCACGGTACAGATGTGTATCTAATAAACCGTATGTCTGAAGCCATTGAAAAGTTCAAGAAATTCAGAAACGAAGTAGAGAAACAAACAGACAAACCTATTAAGGTTCTTTGATCTGATCGAAGAAGTGAATACCTTCAAAAATTTCTGAGATATCTTAAGGACAACGGTATAGTCTCTCAATGAACTCTTCTTGGAACATCTCAACTCAACGAGATATCCGAAAAGAATAAGGCCCTATTAGATATGGTCAGGTTCATGATGAGCTTCACTAATTTATCTTTATATCTTTGGAGACATGCCTTATTAACTGCAATTCACCTATTGAATAGAATTCCATCAAAATCCATTCCTACCACACCATATTAGATATGGCACAGTAAGAAATCGAGTCTAGGTTATCTAAAGACTTGGAGATGTTCAGCCTATGTCAAAAAATAGATGGCTGATAAATTAGAAGATAGATCTGTAATAGCTCATTTTATTAGGTATCCAAACGAATCAATGGGATCCTACTACTTTCCACAAGATCACGATGTGATTGTGAGTCGGAACACCATATTTCTAGAAAAATAGTTTATCCAGGATGGTGGCAATAGGAGGTTAGTTAAGCTTGAGAGGTCTCTGATGAGCAAAGAGCTATGGATCCTCAGAAATCCATTATTCATGAGCCAGTAGTTGATGTTCCTCCACCACCTCATAGATCTAGCAGGATCTTCCATCCTCCTAAAAGGTACATGGGTATATATATGGAGAAAGTAGAAAAAATATTCTTTATAGGAGATAAGGATTATGGTAATGATCTTAATATCTTTGACGAAGCGATGTCTGACATCAATTCCGAAAAATGGTTAAATATAATGAAGTCAAAAATTGACTCAATGTATTTGAACCACATATGATCCTTAGTGGATCCATCCGAGGGTATAGTATCTATTGGGTATAAATAGATCTATGAAAGAAAAATAAGTACCGATAGTAAGGTAGAAACCTATAAAGCTAGGCTCGTGGCAAAAGATTATAGTCAGCGTGAAGACATTGACTATCAGAAAATCTTCTCGTCCATAACTATACTAAAATCCATCCACACTCTGCTTGCTGTTGCAACTTATTATGATAATGAAATCTGACGGATGGATGTGAAAACTGCTTTCCTAAATAGATATCTTGAGAAAAATATTTATATGGATCAACCTTTAAGTTTCACATCAGGTGATGCTGATCACCGAGTCTGCAAACTGCAAAGATTCATATATGGATGAAAACAAACTTCTCGAAGTTGGAATCTTCGTTTTGATGATGTGATCAAATCATTTGATTTCACCAAGAACGAAGAGAAACCTTATATATACAAGAGAGTTAGTGGGACTGCAATAACATTCCTCGTATTGTACATGGATGATATTCTCCTCATTGAAAATGATATTTTCATACTGACCTCGGTCAAAAGATGATTATCCAAAGAATTCTCCATGAAAGATCTAGGGGAAGCATCCTATATTCTTGGAATAAAGGTCTATAGTGATAGATCCAAAAAGATGCTAGTCCTGTCACAAAAGCTGTATATAGAGAAAGTGCTGAAAAAATTCAGCATGGAAAGCTCTACAAAAGGTCTTCTACCTCTCAGGCATGGTATTCGTCTTTCCAAGATGATGTGTCCGACCACATCTGAGGAAGTTCAATGCATGAGTAGGATTCCTTAAGCCTCATGTATGCCATGCTGTATACTCGATCTGATATTGTCTTTGCTATGAGTATCACGAGCAAATATCAATCGAATCCAGATGATGAGCATTGGATAGCTATGAAAAACATCCTTGAGTACTTGTGAAGAACTAAGGATTTGTTCTTGATCTTTGAAGGAGATTCTGAGTTGCGAGTCAAGGGGTATACTGATTCAGACTTCATATCGAATCTTGATGATAGAAAGTCTACATTAGGATATGTGTTCATATGCAATGGTGGCGCAATCAGCTGAAAGAGTTTTAAGCAATCTATTATAATGGATTCGACCACAGAAGCTGAATATGTCGCTGCTTCGGATGCTGCAAAGGAAGACTTCTAGTTCAAGAAGTTCGTCGCGAAACTTAGGGTAATGACATCGGATGCCATACCACTTTATTGCGACAACAATGGAGCCATAGCACTTGCTAAGGATCCGAGGTCTCATCAAAAATCAAACCACATTGAGCGGCGGTTCCATATCATATATGACTATCTCGAAAAAAAATATATCGAGATACGAAGAGTAGACTCCACGGACAACGTGGCAGATCCACTGACAAAACAATTGAGCTAGCCAGAGATGGAAGTCCATCTTGAGAAGATGGAACTTAGATTAGTGACCAATTGACTTTAGTCCAAGTAGGAGATTGTTAGATATATATTCTAGAAGCCAATATAGCTGACACATTATAATAAATCTATGATACAATTTTGTACTAAAAATATTGATTTGATCAATAAAAGGACGTTTTATTTTCATTCAAGTGTGAGGTGTTCTTGAATCGTCCATAAAATTAATACTTCGATACATATTCTCAAAGAGTTTAGAATTATAGATATGTATAATTAATTCCTAAATGCTCCCCATCATAATATCATTATGAGGACAGTGATCCGAATAGAACGGCGCACAAATCGCTTCTTTTGGGGTACATGAGTCTCTAGTCTACAATATAGAGATACTGAGCGATGAATGCGGATAGTTGTTAGAGAACAACTAGTACTGAGCATGATCATACGAGAGATCGCTTAAATTTCTAATCAATCGTCAGTAATCGTCTCGATGCCGTAGTTATGTGAATGGTCCTTTGACCTGCGATGGCACGATTGCTTGCAATGTGGCTCCAGAAGTTTGACTGACACATAAACATGGCCTCATTGAGATCTTGTAGTGGATGTTGGCGATAGTTGATCCATTGTAGGAGTAGGATGCGCATCTAGAAAGAATCTTTTGATCTTGATATAGAGTAGTCTTATGAGATTTGAGAGACTAAGTCCAAGAGTCTGTGGCCACAGCAGTGTGATTAATGAAAAAAATTTTTCATGAGGATCATAACTGGACTTGAGCTAATCGAATCTATCATATGACTGATGATGAAGTTTAATATTTTATCCATGATCCGCCATCTAGTCGGAACTCACGATAGAGGATATGAATCACATGTGAACTACACCTTAAGATTCTATTTTCGATTCTACTGGATTGTCACTACATACTTCTAGATGTCACTGATGGATTGTGAGAGCTTTCTAGAGTTGTTCAGAATCGACAATCCTTGATGAGTTAAAGTGGTATCGTTCCGACCCATTAAAAAGAATTTCAATGATACTATGATAGATATCATGGTATATCTCACTACCAGATAGAATTGAACCTATGAGATCACACAACAAAGAAATTAGATCTGGAATAAGTAATTAAGCTTATGAAGTCTCAATTGGATTTAAAAAAATCCTATTGGATTCAGGATAACTTTGCTAGCGCATGGTTGAATCCAATTTCTTTTTTACACTTGAATTATTTATTTAATAAAATTAATTCGAGTTAAATACCCTAAATGAATTAGAATTGATCTCCAATTGTTGGATGCCTAAGATTTTGGATTATATGCATTAAGGGTTCAAATCCTTAAGAATTTCTTTGATTGTTTAATATGGGACGCCACTTGATTTGATCAAGTTGGGCGTGCCCACTTGATTAAGGGCGTGAAGGACCAGCCAGGGGGCATCCCATATGCCCATGTGGCATGTGAGAGAGTGGGCTAATGGGTGCCAAGTGTTGGCGCCTCATAGATCTCCTAAAGGGGGTCAAAAATCTAAAGCTACAAGGATTCCTAATACAAGTAGGACTTGTATTAAGAGGCTATTTGGTTTTGAATAGGATTCAAACCTTTTACCTATTTAAAGGACCCTTTCCTAAGGATCTTAGCATTAGATTTCTAGCAACCCTCACGCCTCCCACAAGCTCCCCACGCCTCCCTCTCCTCCCTCTTGGTTCCAACGCCCAAGGTGGTTGGGCATCCATCTCCACGCCCAAAAGGAATTTGGACGTCCTTCTTAGTGGCTAATTTTCAGAGCTTGAACGCTGCTAAATCAAGTGAAGGAGATCAAGAAAAGAAGAGAAGAAAAAGATCAAGAAAATGATCAAAGAGTTGATCGCAACCCAGGCTTCGTTCAGTTTCGCAGGGTGATCATTCTTGAAGAAAAAATATCAACACCATAGAAGACTGTTTCAGGCTGATTCTGAGTGGATACCCATAGAGGCCGGACACTTACGCAGCTAAGGAAGAACCTACCTTTCAGATCTAGATTCGAAGAAAGAAATTACGAAACAGATATGTGATTCAATCACATATTTAATTTCAGCATAAAATTCAACATGTGTTCAATTTCAGCATATGAAGTAGATCCTTGTGTTTTTTATTTTATGCATACATGATTTAGATTAAAAGATGATTTAGTCTTCTATTCCGCTGCATCGTTTAAAAAAAAAAATTTTTGAAACACACATGCATACCCCAATACGAAATTCCAACACAACCAGCATTATATAGTTTGTATGAACAGTTGTAAATTTCTTGCTAACATGTCTTGTTTTCAAATATACAACCATACATAAATGTAGTGTTTCTCTGATTTAATTTCCTTTTCTTTATTTAATGTAATCTATTTCTCATTGTTTGGTTTTTTATATATTTATATATTTATGATTAAAATATTTTTATTTTGTGTGATCCTCCTAATCACCTGCTTTCCATCTAATCACTAAGGATTCCTGTTAATTCCATAACAACAATTCAAAACATTAGCACTATTTTCATCATCCAGAACATGTTCAAATCTTACCCCATGGAAAAGCATTATTTATTTTAATCTATTTTTCTCACTTTTTCCTGAACTTTTTTTTTTAAAAAAAATAGTTACATATAAATGTTCTTCAGTAGCTATTCAATTTGCAATACACAAGATGCTATTTTTTATTTAAAGTAAAGCTACTTCAATATGTTTTCTGCCTTCCACACAGCGATTACTAAACTAAATCTCCCACACCCGAGCTGCCCAGAAAAAAAAAAAGAAGCAAATATCAAGCACAATACTACAATCTTTTTTTTTTCTCTAGTTATTAAATAATGTTTCAAATAACTTTCACTCTCCAACCTGATACCCGTTAGAGGACATAGAATTACAGTACCTTCTTGATCATCTACTATACCTAGAATGCATAAAACACTATTGAAACCCCTGAAGACCTAAGTTTTGAGTATTACCGTATCAAGAAGCTGTGCCGATCTGGCACTGACATGCTATGTTCCCTGTCATGCCATTCACACCAATGCTTGGCAGACACTGGCAGGAAGCTGGTACAATACTATTGTCACTTGCCAATTTAAGTCATTACTGCAGTAAGTATTGTGCTAAGCTATGAACCACTTAAATCCAAGCTTCAAATGCAACATTTGCACATAGGTTCCATTAGCTAGTTCTTAAGGACAAATGACTAGTAAGTGCTTCAATTTTCAAAGGCCGAAAGGAAGAGATGCTGGCAACCACTGAAGGAGATGTGACACCCCTGATCTTTTCTTTCGTTTTTGGCTAAAAGGTATCGAGATGAGAAACAGCACATGGCATGGTCTTTTTTCTTCTGAAGTTTGACTTGATTAGTGAACTACACATATTTTATTCATGACAATTTTCTATCTACAGTCATTTGGCTTTTCTCATGCAGGCATGCTGAGTTCTCAGGGATGTCTTTGAAAGGGTAAAAAAAATCGCTTCACTAGCCAATAAGGAATAGCAACCAAAAATAACAAGCAGAGTTACCATGCATTCAATAATAGACAGGTACTCCAAGGAAGAAATCCAGAAAGTACAAGCAGTGAAAAGATGATATTTTGCTTTGCCAATAACACGATCAAAAACATTTATTCATAATTTCAGAAAGAAAGACCGTAACATGATATATATAGGAAGTATTCAACCTGCTCAGGTGAACCAAATGCAATGATATCAAGAGCCTCATGCCAGTCTGAAGGACCATTAGCAGTAGCCAGCCGTCTGGCTAACACGTGCCTCTCCACATTGGACTCAGCATAACCAATGTTTTCCCTAATGATGAGGCAAAATATAAGATGAAATGCGAGGAACACAAATACATCATGTTCAACACCAAAATTTCAGCTTATCATCTTTAAGATATTCAAGGTACCTTGTTGCCATTGGAACAGGCATGGAACGTGGGAGAACTTCTCCACTTTGTTCTGCTATATCTGACCTGAAACCCAAAATGGCATTCACAAACACATGAAACCTCAAGCATGTTACATATCACAAATATAAGCTTTAAGACTGCAAGAGATCATGTAACCACTCACTCTATACATGAATCTGAACCAATATTTAAAAAAAAAAAAAAAAAGATATATCTGGAAAGAAAGAGAATATGACAGCAGTAAATTGATGATTATGCTGCAAAGAACAAAGAGACATCAGAACAGTGTCATGTAGTTAATAAACCTTCAGTTATACATTAGTTTATAAATTTTGAATGTTTCTAAAATCTACATCACACCAGCAGCAAATATGATGATTTCCTTCAAAAAGATATTAGAATGAGACTATAGCACTGCTTCCAGAGTGAAATTAAGAACAATTTCAAATATCTTAGTTCAAAAGAAATGTCTAATTCAATCAAGATCATAGTTTAACATGAAACTAGACTGCATTTTGCAAGTTAAAAATAAGCAAATTTGAGCAGGCACAGACATACACACAGAAACAAAGACATAACAGTAAGAGAGAAGAGAGAAAGAGAGAGAGAGACCCGTTTTCTCTAACTGATCGCCTTAAAGCTGCTCTAGCCTCGCCTGGCTTACCTTCCTTCCTCTTATCCATCTCCCGGGCCTGAATGAAGAAACAGCAAATGACAGCAAGTGATCAGTAGGATTTATCCCAGACATGTGGAAGTGTCTCCTACTTCTGTTATATGCCACCACTCACTAACAGGCATTGAAGCCATTAATTTCTAATCTTCCTCTCTGACTTCTCCACTATCTATGCAAAGAAAACAACATTTCTTCTGTGCGTGGTGACAATAATGGTCTGCTGTGGGGTCTTGATATACTAACCTTCCACTTAAATCTATCATCTAGCATGCTTTTTTGAGCATCTGATAGTTTGCCAACATATCTCCAAACATCCTCCCCTGTTCAAGACGCAAGAAATTAAAATCGAATGTGTTAACCGTAACTATGAAGAGTATGAACTCTAATATTTTACCTTCAACGGCCTTTATGAACATAGATGCTACAAATGTGAATGAATTTAGATAAATTATCAGGAGGAATGATCAGAATAATAAGCATTATGATGATTAATTAGTTCACTAAATCAAGGAACCATCATTCATTCAATCCTACCAAATGTTACAGGTCTACTGAATGAAATGTGCAAACCTAAATTCTTATAAGCAGTAGCCACCGTATTTAGAGCAGCTTTCCTAATTTCACCATCTCGTTCTGATGTCAACCCAGCAACAATTTGCAAAGACTTTAACTGTCCACTTATCTGCAGAAACGAAACAAATAAGCATGATTTATCAAAAAGTATTAAGACTACAAATAGATCAGAAAAATCATTAATGCACCTCAGCTCCATAGTGGTCAATCAAATATCCAACAAGATCAACACATTCTATTCGAGTACGGTTATTTTTTGAACGCAAGCCCTCCAAAATGTATGGAAGAAGCTTTGATGAAGAATAGATGGTGACAATCTGCTTCATCAGTTCACGCATTTTCTCCCTCACTTTTTCAATGTTATGACCACACTGCATTGGCAACAACAATGTCAAAAACCATTACTATTGTGCAATGTTTAAGTCCTCTGGGTACACAGTAAAAGATTCAATAATATGACAATCGGAGTTGCAGAATAAAAAAAATCAAAAAATAGTAATTATGAAAATATACAAATATAACTTTATAGATACTGGAAACAATATGGCAAATTGAAGAAGAAATCATCATCCAATTGCATTGCAACAGTTGGACCTATTTAACACACATTGAATACCAAATACCTACACACAAACGTACCTTCTCTATGAGGCATGGAAGAAATATTGCAGCTTCTGCCTCAGTTAGACTATAGCCCTCATCCTTCAGAGCATCAAAAAGTTCAGGAAGAAACTCCAGCACCTGCACAACATGACCAGTAACACACAGATGCTTCAGCAATCAGTATAACAAATGATAGAGATCACTTGCAAGACAATGAATCAATAAACAGATGAGAAAATATTTACCTTCAACAAGCATGTCGTGTTAGACTCGCAAAACCGCAAAAGAAACCACCTCAAAAGTATGTCAAGAAGTTCGATCATTTCCTTCACACTTCTCGGCAAAGCCTACGTAATAAAAAGGAATTGAACTAAGTTAGTAAGATATATAATGCATGCATATGTGAATACACATCTAAGAAAAATGAGTGAATAGTGAAGCCACCTTTTGTAACATCTCAAGCCCATCAACTTGCTTCCTAAAATCCGTGCTCAAGAGTCTCCTATGCAGGTCTTCTCTGAAATGCTTCATAAAATCACACTGCAGCAGATGGTGTTTGACATTTAAAAAAAAAAAACGCAAATGATTGACTTTTCAATGGTAGAAGTCCATATATATCATTAATGCAGAATTGTTACTAATATTAAATATTATCCATTTTCATTCAACATACATGTTAAAAGGAGATAAGTACATAATACACCAGTCAAATTTCATTGTCATGTTCCAGCTTTTCTACTCCATAAACAGCTATCATTTCCATTAAACCATCCACATGAAATTTTTTAACCTCTTTAAGCTATATTCTCGAGAATATGGAAGCTGGCTAATAAAGCCAAACAGTATTAACTAGGATGTCAAATTCAATGTTGTCTCCATTAATTTGGGTCATTCAACATGCAGTCATTTGGCAAAGAAGCCTTATGGTGTAATATGTAGTTCACACACTCTTCTCTTTATACATTTGGCTAGCCAAGTTGCAGTTGACAGTCATTATGAATTCAGTCTGTCAGTTTGAACATCCCTAGGTCCATCACAATGGTGGTGCACAATATTTAAGAGGGAAAAAGAGGATTACTAGCTGCCATTGTAAAACCAGAGGATTCAATAATGAGCTACTGGAAAAAGAATGTCGGTAACATCGACAATATCCCTATGATGAATGAACTCATCTGAGAACGATTAATTAAACAAAGATGGAAGTGGAGAAACAGAACCCCTTTTAAGGTCTTAAGGAGTCGTCTGCTTGAAGTTTGGGAGTCTAGGAAAAAAGTTCATTCATTTTCAGATTGACATTTGTAATATAGCTTCTTAGCATGTTAGGTCAAAAAGCATGAGACTTGTAAGTTACCAATTGGGAAAAGTTATCGAATCCCACGAACCATCGAGTCTTTAATGCAAGTTGTGCCCAAGGCCACCCGGCCGAGGGCACGCCTGCTTGGGCGTCACGCCAAGCAATGCTCTGCCCCCCGGGGCCATGACAGGCTCCTAAGGAAGAGGATGCAGACACTGGCACCCCACACCCCCCATGCAGCGGGCCACCAACGGGACCAAACACGGCGGATGGCGATGTACACAAAAAAAAGGGAAAAGTCATCTAAAATTCGTCCTTTTTGTCCACACATTAAGGTAAGAGAATATCAACTCAATTAAAGTTGGGACTGGATTCTATTTATGGATTTTGTGTGATGATCTTCAGTATTCATAATAGGTTTTAGATGAAAGTGTTATAATTCTGGTTTCGTATTACTCTAACAGCATTTTTTCCACTAAAAATCTCTCTCTCTTGCAAAGAAGTGAACTTTATAAAGAAAAATCAAATGTTTGGCAATGCAAATACCAAAAAGTTGCTATTGAGAAAAGCTAGAAAACCAAGCTTCTGGATTATTAAGCATGTTGTTGTCTGTTCAAAACAAATTCATTGAAGGCCCTTCATAGTTCAAGCCTTCAAAGATGCAGCTTGTTGTAGACTGATGTCATCTGTCCAAGTTCACACTACATCATACTTTTTGATAAAAGTAACTTCCCTGATGAGTAATTTTAGGGGGCAGGCACTCCCCGCAGCACTTTCCCATGACACCCTTGAGGCGATGTGAGAAGAAGTTGGCCCCCTAAGCTAAGGAATGCCAGAGATAAAGTGGTGATTAATGGCTACACTGGATGCAATGCTCCAAAGGAAATTTCCCTTAATGGCTAAGCTAAGGAATGCCAGAGATAAAGTGGTGATTAATGGCTACACTGGATGCAATGAATTATGGAAATTTCCCTAAGCTAAGGAATGCCAGAGATAAAGTGGTGATTAATGGCTACACTGGATGCAATGCTCCTAAGGAAATTTCCCTTAATAGCCGCAACAGTCTGCATAGGGTGGCAGACCTGCTTCGGGATCTCTAGAAACTCATCCCCACACCTGCTTCCTAAGCATCTTCTGATTAACATTTTTTCTAAGAGACCTGCTTCTCTGTGACTGCGCCAAAATCCACTCCTGAACCTACACAAGTTTCTGGCAGCTAAGGAATTTCCATGACAAGTGGCATTGGCAGATGCTCAACAAATACACACATATGCTCATCATTTCTGGTTTCTCATGCCTCAAGCTGGAGCATTTTTGAAAAGTTTGTTCCCCATAATTCATATCAGAGATACTACACTGGTGGAGCTTGTAGCGGCCTATCTACATGTAACTTAAGGCATAATTTTGATGGTTATTTAAAAAGAGTATAAATAGTTGATAGATATGGAAAAAGGCCTTTATACAGGAAACATAAATAGCTGGATTCCTGAAGGACAGCTCATCTGAACTGATGGCATGTTGATTATGCCATTGATCTCAAGGACGCTATGGTAAGATTTAGAGGTGCCAGATGGAAAAGGAGGCAAGAGAAAACAGGTGGGCCTGGGGAATAACAGTGAGGTACCCAAGAATTAATGACACCTATGACATCAGATGATCTCTCTCTATTCAGAAGGGAAAAAAAAGATAACCATACTCCAAAAGCTTAAGGTCAGATATTTTTGGAATTAGACATACAAACCTCTAAATCTTGAATCTGCTCCGGACGGGGCTCCTCAAACTTGAATCTGCGTACAACATATCTCTCCCTATCTTCCTGCATAGCTAAACATGCAAATATCAGATATTTAAAATCTCTGTATCAAAGCATATTGTGTTTCCTTCATGAAAACAGACCTTGTTTGAGTCCTTGATGTTAAACATAGCTTGTGACTGGACTGCGAGATCTTGAACGGATACAGAAGTGTCGAGTTTTGAAGCCCTTGTAGGAACACCTCTCTGTCCACATACAAAAAAAATAAGCATCCAAAATTTTGTTGAAAAAAGTTTGAAAGTTGAGCCAACAGAACAGACCGAAGATATGGCCTTGTTGCCATGTTTAGACCCACGATCACCGAAACTATTTAAACCTGGTTTTGCATTTCTTGTACTGGATTTTAGACCAGTAGAAATCACTTTGGTGGAATCTGAAGCTTCTGGAAGGGGCAGAAAAACATGAGTATTACAGGGAAAAACTAATGACTGCAACCAAATAAAAACAATTCAAAATAAAATGGTCTAAGATTGCAAAAGAACACCTTCAGGTAGACCAGAAAGTTTTAACCGCTCAAGAATAAGAGCTAAAGCTGGTCCCTTTAAATCCTTCAGATTTTTGGCCACCTAAGCAACCACAGGAATAGATATTAGGAGAATGTGACTGATCAGACAATAAATAACAAGAAAAGTGCAGAAGAGATTTAAAAAGTTAACCACATACTGCTTCTTGTCCACAAATATTCAAAATTTCACCCAGACAAGTTTCAGCAGCTTTTCGAACTTCTGCTGATTTATCCTGGAGAAGCCAGATAGACGAATGAAATCATATATCATTCATAATTTTTTTCTAGAATGGTGACACTGATGAACAATCCATGTAAGATTACCGAGAGAGCAGAGGCAGCTGGCTTTAGCAGGTGCAAAGCATCAGATGACTCATTAATTTTTGCAAGATGCCTAGACAACCAATCAAAAAGATCTTTTCGCCCTTCTGTGCCAAGCTTTGGTTCAGCCAATGCTACTGTAATGTATGGAACCTGGAAAACCAAAAAAAATCTTCAGACCACCATATGCCAAAAGCAGAAAACAATTGTCCGAATCTCCTTGGATCAGTGAATACCATTTTATCAAGTTGAACAGCTCCAATCCATGAATCTAAATTATTCAAAGTGCATTCTCTCATGTGCTTTTTGTTGTCACCTAGACATTTTAGTACATCTGCCAGAATTCCCTTTATAAAATACAGTGTCAGTAATCATGTTATCGAGACTTCAAAATAATTTAGGAAAATAAGAATCAGTAGAAGCTTTTGCTTAAGTGGAACCTTGCTTGACTTCTCCACAGGAGGACCCATGGCAGATGCAAGACTACCAATAGTGGACAAGGTTGCCATCACTAAATTTTTATTGCTATCAAATAGACGACCTCTTAATGCTGCGAATAACTCCGCTGGTAGTTCAAAATAGGAAAAGAATCAGGAACAAAGTCAAAATGCATCAAATTTTTCTGAACCTTACACATACAAAGTACATTATGTGACAGCATACCAGTGCCAGTAGGTTGTATGCGTTTATGAGCTTCTTCCAGAATTTTATTAACTGACTCGATAGACTCCAAACGAACCTAAAGTTTACATATCTGACTCAGCATTACATAGTACTGAAAAGTGAAACCTGTGGTTGATGGCAACAGTTTTCAGGCTTAAGAACATAGTTATTAACATCATACCTTCCAGTCAGGACAGCCAAGGTTTTTCAAGAGATTAGGTGTTATCTTTGCACTAATGTCTTCCTGTGGTAGTCCATCAAAACCAGCAGCAGATGTAGATGATGTGGAATCCAAGGCTTTCACTGTTTTCTTTGGAGCTGCAGCAGCACCCTGTCAATTAACATGATAAGTATTACTAATGTTGTGGGTGACAAATAGTGTGGTTGGTAAAGTCATTGGGTTGTGGCACCCAATGACCTGGGTTTGAATCCCATCTACACCCAGGTGCTGGGTTGGGGCAAGACCCTCCCTTCTCTCAAAAGAAAAAAAAAATAAAGAAAGAGAGGAAAAAAAAAGGTACCACAATTGTTGAAGTAAAGGATCTGAACTGCCTAGACCAGCACTAAATATTATACCTCAAATGGATTTTTTTCATACTCTGCATCCAGAGCACTAAGAAGTGCAGGCTTGACATCAGCCAGGAAACCTTTAATATCTGCAGAAAACAAAGATTTAGAGACTCCACTGAAATCATGAGCAGCCATCATTTTGAGCTAAATTAAAAATCATGACCTGGACCAACAAACTTATGTAACATTCCAATCAGTTTGATAGTCGAGTTTCTTGTTGCAGCAGCACTAGATTGCAGCCCAATATCCTTGCAAAAATCAATCAAATCCTACAATAAAGCAAAGCAGCACTTCTCAGTGAAACAAGAAGCAAAGAAACATAGTGCTCAAAAGCCTCACGTAGAAATAGCACATAGCAAAACAAGCAAACATATGAACACCTTCAATTTTAAATGGGAAACCCCAAAATCTTCAACAGCAGACACCATCCATAGAATACCCTCACTAAGAACCTTGGGATTCTTGTGCTCTTTCATGATTTTGTAGAGCTAAAATGTAATAATCAAAACTTGTCAGTGCTGTTACATAATAAATTGACAACAAGTATGCATATGCATTTTCTATCCAAGCACTCCAGATATGTAAAACAGCATACTTAATATAAAAGTGCATAAGGAAACTAAACCATAATCCCGTCTCTACTTACTCGATCAAATATAAATCCGGGACCAACTGCCTCAGAGAAAGTAGTGAGGCACTTCATTGCATGGGCACGAGTTTTGATATCAGCCACCCTTTCACTTATGCCTGTCAAAATGAAGTATGTCTCAGAAAAACTCTGTAAGAGTTGGTTTTCATAAATACAAACTGAAAGCAAGCGACAAAATAAACAGAAGCCAAACTACAACAATAAGCCACATAGAAAGGAAGGCAAGAACAGGTTGTAAAAGGTTGCTATAATATGTTAACT
This sequence comes from Elaeis guineensis, assembly GCF_000442705.2. Classification (NCBI taxonomy): domain Eukaryota; kingdom Viridiplantae; phylum Streptophyta; class Magnoliopsida; order Arecales; family Arecaceae; genus Elaeis; species Elaeis guineensis. Next base: position 122,165,479 of record NC_025997.2, read on the forward strand.
GAGAACTCTATTCAGAATTTTAATAATGTATCTATCTAATAACTATGGCGAAATTTAGAATGATATTGTTAAGATAACCATCTTGTGTTAAGCTCAGTTAAAGCCATCAAGGTATCTCACCAAGTATATAGGGTAAGAAATTTTGACAAGAACCCGGTAAACCTGACCTGAGAGTACCCAAAATGTCTGTTCCAAGGGTTGGGTTTGGGTCCAGAAAATGTTGACCAGTTGGCATGTCAGGTTCAGGTTGTGATGATCCAACCATTTATTCACAATTCATAAGTTTAGTAATATACCTCCATACGCAAATATGTGTTATAAAACAAAAACCCTGAACCCTCTTCCCATCTCTTTACTGCCCTGACTCCCCTACCTCTCTTCCTCTCCCTTCTCCTCCCTCGGTCATATCCTCCTGAGCTTCTTTCTCCTTTCTTCCTCCACTCCACCCTCCTCTACCGAACAACTGATCTTTGCCAACTGACCAAATTCTGCCAGACTGCCAACACACAGCAGTCCACCCACCGCCACCCCACTACAGACTGCAACAATCTATCACCCATCTCGTTATCGAACATCACCACCAAGATTTGCTGTACCGGTACCGGACGGCATGCCGGTGCCAGACCGATACGGTATCAGTACCGTACCGTACCGACATACGGTATGCCCAGGCGTACCAGTCCAGTATCGGTACATAAAATTTCTTTCGATTTTCAATTTTTTTTTTGAATTTTTAAAGTTAATAATTGATAAATACAACCTCAATATGACATTATATTGCATATTATTGACATATTTGGGTTCAATTTGGAGTTATGTTGTGGTACAAAGACTCTTGATCCAAAATTTCAAACATATATTTATTTACATTATATTTCAACTGTATCATCTTAAAACTAAAGAAAAAATATATAAAATACGCATTAAAATATATCTAAATATTTAAGTATAAAGCGCAATAACTGATATATGAACCTTAAGATGTACTCTTCATTAAATTTCTTGTCGAGTGTCTGTGACGCTCGTAGATGTCTGGATCATCAACATAGTCTGAAGGGACATCAGTCCAACCCTCTAGCCAAGCTGCATCGTACTCTCGAATATTCATCATCCCATAAGGCATCATCTCTAGATCGTAAGACATCTCAGACCTCTCGCTAAAATTCTGACTCTGAGAAGTATCCTCGAGATGATGGTACAATTGTGAAGGAGCCCATCCAAATATGCCAGTAGCAAAATCTGATCCGTAAGATGCTCCAGGCTGCATAGGGTAGTAACCACTGGAAGATGATGCCTCGGATGCACCATATGCATATGAATCATAAGGTGGCTGTGGATAATAGGATCCATAATGCGAGGATGATCCAGATACATCTATGGACCCTACTCCACATGCAAGATCGTCCGCAGCTGCATCATGTGCTGGACAATCTCTAGGAGCCCGTCGTCTATATGAAATCGACTCCCCACGATCTCTACCAACTTGTCCACCATGATCCCTATCCTGTGTGACATGCGTAAACTGAAACTCACCGGTGAATCGAATATCATCCTGTGGCTGTATCTAATAAACGGTGGTCTCCTGTCCTCCAGTTCCTCTCTGATCATCAGATCCATGGCTACTACTACCAGTATCATCATCACTCTCCCTGGTGTCCGTATCTGAACCAGATAGCTCCTGTACTCTCGAGAGTGGTGCACGTACAACTGTCTTTTCCTTTTTTTCCCCTTGTGCCCCTCTGTGACTGAATTTCCTGTGATTGGGAGGATGGATGCCTTCTTACTGGCCGCTGGGAGGATCGTCTATACATCTCTCGCTCGAATCTCTGGAAAGATGTATCGGATAGAGAGTCATATGATGAATGAGTCCCTTGTGTCCCCTCAGACTGTGGTTGATCAGCTGAAACTCTATGTGAAATATTTTTTTTTGTCCATTGCTCTGGATCCACCCTGATCTCCCTCGCCACCACACTGGCTGGTCGTGGAGGAGATCCTGGCTCATCAAGCTCTGGCTCCTGTTGCTGACCTGCAAGCCATCCGATGATCGGATCGTCATCCTCGTCGGCATAATCATCCAACGTCGGATCAATGTACTTCAACTGAACTTCCTCCTGAATACATTTTAGCCTCAACCTCAGATTGTAGTGAACATATATAAGATCGTCGAGGCATTTTTGTGTCAGACGATTTCTCTGTTTGCTGTGGATAAGGACGAAAGTAGACCAATTACGCTCACAACCACTAGCAGAGACTGTCTGAGAAAGAATATGGACAGCCATATGTCTCAAATTTTCTGCTGACGTTCCAAAATGAATCCACCATTCAGCTACACAAGCAAAATTACATATCAAATTTGATGATATTATTAAGCAAAATTACATATCAATCTACATTGCTCATTATTGATATGTAATTTACTTGGATTCATCTGCTTTTTGCTTACGACAGCTGATGGGACTTCAAAACTGTCTGATTCCTCTCTAAACTATTTTGTCTGAAATAAAATATATTTATTATTTATAAATATATCAAATCTAATTCAGTTGAATAATTACATCTGTTTTAAACTAGCATACCTCTTGCAGACACAACGACGCGATTTCTGGATCGGGCACCATCTTATATATGACATTGCGAAGAGCAGCAAGAAGCTCGCTATCCATATCTATCTCCGAAATAGTATACTGAAATCTCGAATTCAAGTAATAAGCTGCAGATAAATTTCAAGACTCATTAAGCACAATTTTATTTTCATGCTTCGAAAAAATATTTTAAAACATTCTTGAATCCAAACTTACCAGCTAGATGCAAATCTCTGCCCATCTGATAGTCCCAACGACGCTCAATAATGTTAATGAATTCTTGAGCATGCTTGAGATCATTCTCACTGATCTGTTTCTTTGTTCTCTCCATCATGTAATATAGGAAGCCCATCTGGGGGTATTTCTCGCTGTCCACAGCGTGAAGCACCTCATATAAAGGCTTGATAGCCTTCATTATCTTCTCAGTCCGCTACCAAAATGACTGACTCGTCACCAAGTTCTCCACATGACTTCCATCAGTGCCAACCCTCGCATATCTGCTCTCCTGCCACTCAGCACTGACAAACATCTGACGTAGGACTATTTTCTTTTAAAGAAGACTATCAAGTGCTATGTAGTTGGTAGCAAACCGTGTGATACCCGATCGTAAGATCTCCCCCCCAGTATACGTCCGCATCAATGAAAGAACCCATGTGTGGTTGTAGATGAATCTAGTAATGGTCTGGGCAATCTCCACTACCTGCTGCACCCTGCGAATCTTTCCGATATCCATCAATATAAGATCAATGCAATGTGCAGCACATGGGGTCCAATATATCTGCGGTCGCTGCTCCATCAGCAACTCTCCGACAGCCTTATATTGTGGTCCGTTATCTGTGATGACCTGCACGACATGCTGCTCACCCACTGAATCAATCACCTCTTCCATCAAACCAAGGATATATGTGGCATCGTGCATCTTATCTGAAGCATCGATTGATTTGTGAAAAAATATTTTTTCATCACAGTATGTCAAAAAATTAATGATGCTCCGTCTAGTAGGACCTATCCAACCATCACACATCACTGTCAGACCGTATGTAGGCCATTTATTTTTGTAAGAAGCAATCCATCTCTGCAGATCCTCTTTATTGCTGTCAAGAAGCTGACCATAGATGTCCTTAGGTCCTGGAGGATCTACACCCTGACCGGCAGCCTCTATGGCTGAAATAACAGATCGGTAGTAAGGATTGGCTGCTGCATTTGCTGGAATATAGCTGAAATGAAACCATGATCCAATAGCTCGCCACATATCCTTCTTCTTATCTTTTTTCAGCATACTGTCAATTCTCTGCTGCTTTGAATCCTTGCTGGGCAAAGCATGTGGATCCAAATCTTGAATGCTGGCTCCTGCTGGAATATCTCTGGAGGACCTCCTCCTACTGTCAAAAGCTTCCAACAAAGAAGACATGCTGCGTCTGCTCCCTCTACCATTAGGCTCTCTGACTGAGGTAGTTCTCCTTAACTCGAATTCTTCCCTACCAGTCGCTGATCCAGATTCTGATTCGTAGTATGATGGTCTGAATCGCTCTCTGTACCGGACCATGTCCTCCTGCTGGTACTGATCCGCCAAGCTCGTCTGAATGGCAGCTTCAATCTGTGCCTCCTCATCATCTGGAGCAAAAGTCTCCTCTGACTCTCTAGAGTGATAAGAAGGTGACTCTGCAGCTCGACGGTCTACTTCGATTTTTTTCTGCTTTGTCCTTTCCTTCGCTGCTTTCGAATCAGCAAAGTACTTTTTCATCAATTGTCGGACTTCTTGCAGACATTTCCGACACATGGACATATCAGGATAACCACCAGCCAGATGCTACTTCAACCTAGTCACCCCTCCTCCCTTGAACTCTGTGTTGCACCATTTGCATCTCCAATGATGCCAAGCCGAGAGCATCTCGTCATGATCCCAACTGATGTCACGCTCTGGATCTTTCTTCTTACTCATTTCTGCAGATATAACAAAATACTAATTATTTTGAATTATCTGTAATATAACACTAATTATATATTTTTTTTATTTGATAATATTTTTTACTATTTAAATATTTATAATAAAAATTTCAAAAAAATCTCAAGTTAGATTCAAATATTTCAATTGTTTTGAATCATTCTAAACATTATTCTCAATTTCAAAACTAACACTGATTTTTTATTTTTTTAATTTTTTAATAATTTTTATATAAATAAATATATACTATAAAAAAGCTGATTAATTAAAGTGAACGAACGTCATGCTCTAAATTTTTTTCTTATAAATATATGCAAGTACAACAAAACACGATAGTTTAACGATAATTAAAATAATTATATATAATTTTAAAATAATTTTAATAATTATTTTAAAATTTATAAATTCAAAATAAATATGTTATATATTTCAAATAATATTTTTAAATTAACTAAAATATAGAACTATTTTTATATATATTTTATTTTATAATTAAATTTTTTAATTTAAATAATTAAAAAAATAATTTTTTATTTCAAATATTTGAAAAAAAATTGAAATTAGATTTAAGTAGCTTGAGTCATTCTAAACATGATTCCCAAACTCTGATTTTTTTCTCTAAAATTTATTTTTTTTAATTTTTAAATAAATAAATATTTAAAAATATTTAAAAAATATATAATTAACGAAAATTAACAATTTTGGTGTCATCGTGTAGATCTTCCAAAAATCTATCACATATAATTAAATCATACCAAAATTACAAGATTTTGGCATGATTTTCTCTTATTTTCATTCGTTCTCATTCTTATCCTATTTTTAACAACAAAAATAAAAAAAAAAAATATTTACTAAAAAAATAACACATTATCTTACCTCCGGCCAAAGATCAGCCTCTCCTCAAACTACTCCTACAATTTGACGAAGTTTTTTCTTTTTTTTCTAATTTTTCGGAGGTCTCAACGGTTTCGTTGGGACCTTCATAAACTTCGGATCCTCGGGAGTTCTCTGAGAAGTTCTCAGAGAACTCTTAAGCCGCTCAATGATTTAAGTCTCCGAACCCACCCCCCTCCCCCCTCCCCACTTTATTCATGTGGGCATGTCGGTACGGTTCAGTTCAGTGAACCGAACCGGACCGAACCGATCCATACCGTCCAATTTTGGGCGGTATGGATGCGAACCGGACCGAACCGAGCGGTTCGGGGCGGTTCGAAAAATATTTCGAAAAAAAGGTCCAAATCGGATCGGTAAACTACCGGTCCGGCTCGGTACTCCTCGTACCGGACGACTCGGCCCGGTACGGCGAATCCTGATCACCACCATTCACTAGCGCTCTTCTTATCTTAGTTTGCTGCCCACATTTCTCATCCTCTCTTCCACTTATCTTCTTCCACTATCCTATACCCCTTCCAAGAGTCGGGTCCAGATCAGTCTCAATGACGGTTCAAGTGGCAGTGATCTGTTAGCACATTGGTCAGCTTCGTGTCAGGCAGGCTGGGCCTTGAGATTAGAGGTTGATTTGACCCATTACCACCCAAGGGTACCACATAAATGTATTTACATAATCACCTTAACCATCAAGCCTTATCCCAACTACTCAGGCTGGCTTCATGGATTCTTATTTGTCAAATATTCCTATTAGGTCACTTCTAATGCGATTTCATTTGTCTGCACATATTTCCTGACAATTGTCATCCATGTCGCCTTTGGTCTTCCCTCCTGCTACATCCTCCAACAGAAATGAATGTATCTCCTCTTATTAAAGCCCGCTTATATCTTCTTTGCACACGCACAAACCATCTCAACCAATTCGCCAGCACTTTATCCTTAATTTGTGCAACTCCAATGACTCCTCTAATATACCCATTTATTAATCTATCCTTTCTAGTTTTACCATGCATAATTATATTCACATATAAAATTATTGTTAAGTTCTGATATACATTGTTGACCCCTTCCCTTAGAGCTTCAAACTTTTGGAGTCTAGTGTTAGTTAATAGTTAAAAATTACATGTCCATATTTGTGTACATATAGGAAGATAATTATATTTATACATACATAAATATGTACATTTATGAAAGATAACTATGAAAATTTTTCTACTAAGTACATACCTTGGAGACAGAGTACAACACATGGTTTTGGAAAGCGTTTCACTGATGAAGCTATGTATGTAATAACCTCAATGACTTGTTGTTGAACCTGTTTCATCGAATTAAAATTCAAATGGCAATGGTTCACTTGGAAAAGTCTCTTGCATGGATACAAGAGATCTCAGCTCAATCCCACCTTCACTGTGCTCTTTAAGCAGGCTTCGAACAGTCCTAGCTCCATACAAAGAAAAAAGTAAAAAAGTGAAATACCTGTACATTTTTCTCTCCCCATCCAGGAACAGAACACAATAAACGAATCAAAAGTTCAGCAGACTGATCAAGATCTCCAAGATTTTCAACTTCCTGCTTTAGCAAGCTAGTAGCTGCCAGAAAAAAAAAGTAGCATTTTCAGTGCTCAACTACATTGTGAGCTAGCAAAGTTAAAAGAGAAACAAAAACATTGTATATATTTTTTAAAATATTCTATTACCATCTATTATACTATTAGAAAAGTCAAAATAAAAAATTAAACAGGGAATGCTAGACAATCCATACAAAATAAATTTCTTCATACCCTCCAATTATGCATTAATAGTTTAAATCCAAAACACATACAACGTGCATGCACACACACACACACACATAAAGAGAGAGTACCAGACTGAAAAATTAATCAGTTTAGAAATCTCCTGACACCTTTCTTGAAAGTAAGCCTTATTCTAGAAAATAAGTGCCTAAAGAAAAACAATGCAGTGCATTACAGCATTGTACTAGCACCTATTAAATCACATAGTAAGCTTATCTGAATGACAAAGGAAGACAGGAGGATCCAATCCCGCATATTATTCCAGAAACCCACAAAAGCCCAAACAAGTTCTACATAACCACTAATGGGCACAGCATTGTAGGGAAAAGATCACCTTGTCAACAATGCAACGATATAATATCAACTGCTTTTTCTTCATGTCTAAGCAGTTTTTTCCCAAAAGCAGAGAATCCATTAGAACTCCCCTTATGCCAAAAGCCAAAACTTCATTAACTTCATATAACATTAGCAAAAAATATGCTAGATGCATTAGTAAATCTCGACTGAAGTTCTACCGAAAACATGATAATCACATACATAAAGACAAGCATAAATACATGCACATAATCAACAATGTCCCATATCACATCATGGAAGCAAAAATGAGATTGTTGGAAAAACAGGTCAGGAACCCTTGATTGCAACAACCTAAATGGACTGGCTTACCCCTACCAGTTCTGTCTTCCACTAGTGCTCATGCCAACTTCACATATCAAGCTTGTACCACCACTCCTGCTTCATGCGAAAGCTGAGTAGGGCAAGGAACTGTACCTGGTCGAAGTACCAATTCATAAAGTACATTGAGATGTATACTTGTTATCTTCCATCAAAACTTTTTAAGCCATTAGTAGTTCATTGTATTATCTGTGTCTGCCAAACCATCGCAAACCAGACGGTTTGAGGCGTGCCAAAACATACTGGTGACCTATCGATGCGGTTCAGATGTTCAATTCAAAACATCAACTAAATAGAGCGAGGGAGAAAGAAAAAGAGGAAGAGAGAGAAAGAAGGGGAGGCAAAGGTTGTTGATGGCCCACCGAGGCCATCAGTGGGCCACCAAGGCCTCTGAGGCTCCACCTTCCTCCAACAGAGGAGATTTCTATTGTCCATGGGCCTCGAAGGCCCTCCGATAGTCTCCCCACCACCTTCCCCTCCATCCACTTCTCTCCCTCTCCACCCCCCCCCTTCGCTCTCTATCTCTCTCTCTCTCTCTATTCTCCTCTCTTGGAGGAGGATGGAGCCCCAGAGGCCTTGGTGGGCCAGCAATGGCTACCACCGACATCTCCACTGGCCTTCCTTTCCCTCCTTCTCCCTCCCTCCTCTCCCCTCTCTCTCTTTTCCTCTTCGATTATCCCTCTCCCCCACTTTCGTTTCCTTGTCAGTTCGAGCCTCATACGGCCCGATATGGGTTTGTATCATCCTGTACCACCGGCAGGTCGGCCGGCACAGAATCCGGTTCCGAGTCGATGAACCTGATATTTATATTTTCTTTCTGGATTAGTTTGCCAGAATTATTATGTCTTGTTCAAAAATTTTATCTGGATACCTTTGTAATAGACTAAGGTTTGATATTCAAAGCATAAAATTTCAATAATGATGTCAAACTTCATAAATTGAAAGAAAAGTTTTGAGACATAGGAAAAGCCCTCGAGTGCCACCAGGTCACCCCTTTAACCAACAGTATCATTAAAACTAAACACCTAATTACATTCCCAACAGTCCAAGATCTTGGGAGGGGCAAACTAGGGACAGACCTAACCTTCAGCATTTTTTCACACAAAGTGGCTGCACTAGGACTCAAAAAATTGTGCCATTGCACTTCTCAGCCCAAGCCTTTGCAATTGCACCAAGTAATGGCCACATTTAAGAACTTAAATACTGATAATGTCAATATTTCATCTCTACGCCCCCTTAAATTCATGATGCATACCTTTTACACCTACAGGGACGATAAGCAGATCAAGCATTCTAACTAAACCATTAGGAAAGACAAAGGATACTCAGCAACAGTCCACCATCCCTTGTAAATTTCTACAGCGCTTCAGATAAGAATGTTTACAACATTCAACCACATTATCACATAGATATAGAAAAAATCAAATATTATTTTAAATTATTTTCCAAATAACTTGCTTATCACCTTCATTGGAACAAATCATTACTTATTTCATATCCCGCACAGGTCTCTACTCTACCATTTTATTTTTTTAAAGAAAAAGCTTTCAACAAAGATGGCTGCCCTAAAGAGTTTGCTTACAACTCAAAGTGCCAACACATATCCACCCTTATAGGTGAAGATCAAACATTTAAATACTATGCTATCTGATAAGTTTTATGAGTCAGGCGAAGCAAGAAAACTGGAATATGCCAACTGACAGAAGGAAAAAATTATTAATCAAGAAAATAAATAATAATAATAATAATAATAATAATAATAATAATAATAATAATAATAATAAACTGCAACCTAAAATGAATGAGAGTCGAAGAGGAAGGCGCAATGTAATGATCCACTAACAAATTTCAAACCACAGCCTAATTAGCATTAAAAGGTATCACCCTCAACCAACAGAACAATTCATACTCCCTTATTTTCTCAATGTAAGATGCAATTCTTCCTAGAATCTCATTATATATTCCCAGAATCTCCTTTCAAACGACATGTCCAGCAGCTGTAGGACTTCTACCAAAACAGATGCCACCTTGATTTGAAGCACAGAACCATACAAAGATAGTAAAATAGATGCCCTTTGCCAACTCCAGGGATAGTTTACTTGAGTTCTGCGATGATGTGTCTAGCCTCAAAGCCAAAGAAGGCCTGTTTCAAGCAAATGCCCCAGCCTCATTTTTCATCTTAAATCCCACATGATCAGAAAATAAGAAGCTTCACTGTATTGAAGTTTCTAAACAAATCATGATTGTGGAGTTACGGGTCATACCAAGAAACAATGATCAAGGTCTAGAACTTCACCACTGACTGATCAACCATTTTCTACGAGTCACACCTCTTTCTGATAGCCTAGCTGAAAACGACCATTAGAAGATTGCAAGATCCAACAGATGGCATTGTTCTGTAGTCTGTATCTTCTTCATGAGTCTCGGCACATGAATAAAGCTGTACACGAAGCACCTATGAAAAGTCCAATGGCATTGCTTTCTGGATAAGGTCTTAAAGTTCTAACAAGCAATGCCACCAACTAACGTGTCAAATTAAAAACAAGAAAAAAAAAAAAGCAAGGAAGAGCCACCTAATACTCATCTCTACAGAAGATATTTTGTTCTTGTTCCACATCAAAACAAACAATGGTAGCCAACTCCTTGTGCACACAATGAGTGACACATAGGAAGGATAATAACCACAAGCTTGAGAGAGATTGGCTGAAAGTTTTTTAGTGAGAAAAGGCATAATGAAAGACGTCAACATCTAAAACTAACTTCAACATAATTCCAGTAATTCTATAAAAACTATGATTAAAAGAAACAATAAACCAGATGGCAAAATTAAAAACTAAAGAGTTGATTCCTGATCCAATCAAAGACATTATAGTTAAAGTCAGCAACAAGAAGTAAAAGAGATGGTTCATGGAGCATAACAACAAACCTTCAAGGCGTTCTTTCCAAAGACCGCTTTTTAATTGAGATATTGTCTCAGCCTTTATAAGAGAACTCAATTTTCCTTCAATCTCTTCCAGACTCATATCACCTGGCTGCAAACAAGATTTTGACACATCACTGTGCGCCACATAAAGAATCATCTAAAGAGAATAGCAGCCTGCATAAAAATAAGAAAGTATTTTGCTTTTTTATCTAATCATTTGCTTCCATTAGCCTTGCATTTCTATATTCTACCCCACACAGATCTTTCACTAATTAACAAGTCAAAGATTCAGTTCCTAATCAGCAAATTACCTCAACATCTTCAGTCTCAAATGATCCTAGAGCCTTTGACTGTCCAGCCCCATCAGCCTTTTTCACAGCGCCTGGTTTGACTGAGCCACTTTTCTTAGTAGTCAACTGATAAGAGTTTAAACCATGCCATCAGATAAAAGTTAAGACTAAGAAGATGTGACATTCTCCACATATAAATTTGACAAGTAAAAAATTGCAACTCACTGCTGCTTGGACAGGCTTTTTCCCTGTAAGCATGCTTGCTGCAGATCTTCTCACAAATGAGCTATCAGCAGCCTTCAAATAATATGAAAAAAAGGTGATTTAGGTCCCACAGGAGCAAATATGAAATAAATAATTCAAGCAAACAGCTTTCTCCAGTACCCATGGTAATAATGATCATTTACAATAACTAAATGGATTGGAAAACTAAATGAGCACCTATTGCAACAGAAAGCCTGGAAAAGGACAAGGAGTTGCTAACAAATTGGTTCAACAAGTCAATGTAATATATTAACAATCCAAAAGAAACAGATCTTCAATTTAAATTGTACAATGACAACTTGGAATAAAAAAGCAAGAAGGCCATACAATTTCCCATATATATCAGTGCAGCACAAACATGCGTTGGTGCAGTATCTTTATCGAATCTAGCACAAATCTCCAAAATAGTACAAAAAGATAGCAAAAGGAAAAGTGATTACTTAAAGTAAACGAGGTGGCATGCAATTAATGAGCCCAGAAAGATGGGATGCATCTTTTCAGTGGAGCAAAAGCTGACAAAATTCTAAAGCAGTTTTAAATGTTCAGCTGACAAGAATGTTATCATTCTCCAATTGCAATAGTTTTACTATTGTTGCAATTTACTGTTTTTCCTTTGAAAAATACTTCATCATTAAATTAAGCTATTTTCAGTTTCAGAGCATTTCCAGCAGAATCAATGTGCTTCTCTTTTGACCCAAATGTCACGGTTTTCTGCTAAGCTAACCAATTTTCACAACGGAAGTTTTTAAGCTAATAGACATGCTTTTTTAATAGAATCTTGTAGACTAGAATGGTTAAGAAAATTTTCTTTCAGATAAAATAGAAGGAAACAATTACAGTTACCAGTATGAACATAGGGTGTTTTTATCAATGAACAAAACCAAGAATAAACTCACCTCATGACCAGAAATACTTCCACTTGAAGTTGAGGGCAAAGCTGGCATCAAAGAAACTAACATCAGGACAAAAGATAACATCTTCTGAAGTTGTATTAAGATAAACTACAAAAATATGCTACCGAAGTTTCAGACCTGATCCTGAACTAGTAACCACACCACCACCAGTAGTCCCAATCATTTCTGACAGCTTCTTTTTCCTCACATCATCAAGCTTGTCTAATGACTTTTCCAAAGGTTTCATACCAACCATCTACAAATGCAAGAGATAAAACAACACTGAGTATCGATGCTCGTTATAGAAAGTAGCCATCTTCTTAATGCGTATGAAATGGAAGGCACTTCTTACCTTAGTTATAGCTGCCAGAGCAGCAAAAGAGGCATCTCTCACTTCTGGAGTACCATCATTCAAGCACTACAGATATACAATAGACACATTAAAAATATTCGAATATACGTACACACACACACACACACACATATACCCAACAGATCACACTACATGTCTCCAATAAAACTCTAAGAAATTAAGCACAGAGTATAGGTGTTGATATTCGCTTACCTCCATGAAGATAGGTACATAATCTTTGTGCATCTTAAGAACAACAGTTTTATTACTTGTCTCAATACAACATGTGACCCAGCTTAGCGCTAATGAGCGCACAAGTGGAACTTTATTTTTCACAGCCACTCTAACATCTGCAACAATGAGTAATCAACTAAAACTTGAACAACTGCTAAAATATGTGCAAAAGATTGATCCAATTTCAAATTCAGAGTGCCATATGAATTTAAAGAATACACTAAAGAAATCAGGTTAAAGAGCAAAAACTCAATACAAGATGTTCTAAGAGCTTTTCTGATGCAGGCCAGAACAAAGCCATGCCCAAAAAAGGGCAACAGTGCCCAAAACCCTACTGAGGCTGAACAATGCACAATCAGAACTCAACGGATGGTACTCTAGTCACCATCAAAAGGCATCCAACCTCTTATAGTCCAAAGGCTCCAGCCCTTAGTCCAAGACAGACTTCAAGTCCCAGGCAACCAACGGTGAATCTAGCCACCATCAGTTGATCTAACAATGCCCTAACTGGAGTTGGATGGTAGATAAGTCACCATCAAAATGGAAAGACCAAAAGCAGCGAGATCACTTAGTTTAGGTGTCTAGGAGTTGTTTCTCTTGTTCTTTTTGGACTCTAAGGAACCCAAACATTCATAGCTTTGTAAGGGAACCTTGAGCCTATGAATACAGCCCACCTATACTCATTTTTGATCACTGAGAAATTAATAAAGCTTCTCTTTTATTGGGTGCACATTGGTGTTCTCTTTCCGCATAGTAGATTCTACATTACCCTGATCAATTCTAGGGATTGGCAGAGTGGCTAGTTGGTGGAGTCCTTGGTCATGGAGTATCGCAAGCATCATTTGATGTAGTCCTTAGCGACAATAAGGCCCTCTTAGTAGCATGGCATGAAACTACTAGTTATTTCTTATTTTAGTTTTTCCTTGGCATCTAGATCCATAGCTTTCAGTTTGCAAATTGATAATTGTTTTCAAAATTCTAGGTTTAGATTTACTTCTATTGCATAGCTTGCTTTAGTCTTCCAATGGGTAACTCTGAAGCTTGCACTAGGCCCCCAACCTGCATCATTTTTATTAGAAATATTTATCTACAAGTAGTAGAACTTCATATCATATGACGCAGAAAATACACTTCTTCTGTATCTATAGTGTGAATGAAATTTGACTTGTGAAGCATATTAAAATGTTTCCAGAATGCCACATTAATAAAAGCAATCATTAGAACCAGCCCTCCATAAAGTTGTAAGGAAATGGAATCATTGGATTAACATTCGGCAGCTCACTGGAACAGCAACAAAAGAAAGCATCTAGACAATGCATAAAGGTATAAGAGAAGGTGAGGCCATGCAGCGATATAGAGTATACCAAGAATTAAAACCCTACTACGATTGTCAGATGCATATGCACAGCACTAATTCTAATGTTATCGGCCCCTAAAAGAGCTTAATTAGCCATGTTATTTTCCTAATTCTCCCAATATAATCCACCTTTTCCCTATTCCTCGATGAATATGCATACCATAATATATCTCCATCTTAATAAAATGAGTGATAAATGCATATATCGGCCAAGAAGTCTTGTTACATTACCTATTATAACAAATGATTATTGTTGTCGGATCTGATAAAAAAAATAAATATAGAAAAGAAAGAACAGGATGATGTCATCTTTATTTATCCTCTTGAAAGGCAATATCATATGACAACATTAACCCCTAATTCTCCTTCAGTGCCCACCTTTCAGACTTCCCAGAACCACAATTCCTCTCACCAGAGGTTTGTGCAATAAAAGTTACAATCCAGGTGTTGCACTTGGGTCAGAGATAAAAATACACAAAAGCCCTCAGTTTGTAGTGACATGTATTCATCATAATGTACCAAACAAAATGTGGTGACTAACCTAGGCCAATCTCTAAAAGATGATGTGCTCTAATGACTCTTCACATCCAAATCCTTACAGTCTCCCCCCTCTCCTATAACTCTACAACATTTTTTTCAGATAATAATGAACCTAGAATAGTTGAATAGCATCCTTTCAAGGACCAGCTAGCTCGCATTGCATATCGTCAGACCATCACAATTAACACCCAGCAGTTTCTCCTATACAAGGTTGACTACCAACATAAAGTCACTTCAATGTTAGTTTTTGTTTTGAATAGTTAACACTGTAAAGCATGTATTGATAATGATGCTTACTGGTAAAAGCAAAGCATATCTAGGAGAAGTCATCGTATAGACTGTGCACTTGTGTATATAAGAATCCTTGTTTGACTACTGACATAAAGTCATCTAAATGTTAGTTTTGTCTAGAATAGTTAATACCGTATAGCAACCATTTCTAATGATGCCTATTGGTAAAAGCAAAGCATATCTAAGATAATTCATAGCATAGAATGTGCAGTTGTGTATATAAGAATCATGTGCCCTGATTTTCAAGCTAGTGCATAATTTTTTAAAAAAAATGTTTGGTCCACAGAGAATTCTCCCAACCATTTGAACATTTATTTTATAATCAATGTATTATTCTAAACCAATGGCTGTTAAATATCACCATGGTAGACCATTTAGGTACCAAACAGCAGATGCAAGATATGGCATTAAATATCACTATGATAGACCATTCTAGGTACCAAACAGTAGATGCAAGATATTTGTTGTATATATTTAAACCAAAATACATCATTGGTGGCAACATACATCTATACACTAGATGGTAACACATGATGCACATAATCTACCAACTAGAATAAAACTTACCCTCTATAACATCACCAAGAGTCAAGCACCCTGACTTATGCATTGCTTGGAGGGTCTGAGTAAGAGCCTCCATCAAAGCTGGTTTTTTCTCCTTCAACTTTTCCTGTTAACAGAGAGGGAACAAGTGCAAGTGATATCACATGATACAATATACAACACTAAGCCAGCTTGAAATATGTAACAATTCAAGACAACACATCATGAAGAAAAAAAGTTTACTCTCATGCTACTCAACAAAAATAAAGCTACTACATCCTGCCAGCAGGGATGGCAAAAGCCCTCATTATATCCAATACTTTATGACTGACAGCTAGCAGAATATACAGCATACAGCTGAACATTCGACAAATGTTAGAATTAAATGATCCAAGAGCAAATATGAGATTTTAATATTACTTACAAGCAGTACAGGCAGTAGAAAGCGTGAGCTAGCAGCAAAATGATTTCTTAGACCTCTAGCCAGATTCCCTATTGCTTGAATAGCTTCCACTGAAACAGCTATATTCACATCTGTAACAAGCTGCAACCCAGATCACATGAGAATATTTTAATCATATGGAATCAACTATAAGTATGAAGTCATGTCATCCATGCATTACACTGACAAAGCCGTCATCAGTTTCACAGGCCTCAATCCAATTATTTGAATTGCAAAATGCAGGAATTTTATAATAATCAGACACGTCAGGGCATTAAGAACAGGAGCTCTAAATGACCAGCACAACAATCTTGATAAAAGTGTATTATTATATCCAATGACATGTCAACTTTTACACATTTAAAACAGGCTGGCATGTCAACGTTTATACATTTAAAACAGGCTCCACATCATTTGTAAGATATTTATCAAAAGAAAAGTAAACAAGATAAAGAAAGGGAATGTTTTTGTTCTAATTGTTAGTCCATGTGTCAGATGATCAAATCCTCCAATAAAGTAAAAGTTGAATCTACCTTCTTGAGTGTCCGGCAGATCTCTGTAAAATCCCCAGGAGCAATTCGTTTTGTTGAAGCAAGCTTGGTAAGCTCCGCAACAGCATCCCTCCTTTCAGACCATTTAGCTGCTTTCTGAAAATATATAATCATGTACACAAATTATTGATTAGGAGACATACTATAAAGCAGCCATGGTGAACTTTCTAGACCAGATATTCAACAAGAAAATAACAATTAAATGAAGGCACAGAAATGTTGTGAAAAGGCACCAACCACTCCATCCCAAAATCCAGATTTTTCCAAAGGTGTCAAGATATCAACAGGGTCAACAAGTTCATATTCATCTATTTCCTGGGGAGCTGACAGTAAATTCACATCAGCCTCCTTGCCATAATATATCAGAAAAACCACACGATTTAAACTAGTTGCTCAAATTGGAGTAAGCATTTATATAGAATTTTTTCTTTTTACTACCATCAGCCACAGATTCTTCAGAAGCACCAGCACTTGCAGCTTCAGTAACAACTTCTTGCTCCGGTTCCTTGTCTTGCTCAGATCTGATACAAAGTTGTCAGATTAATAGCATATCATATAGTGGTTATTTCTTCATGTCATTTCTTTCCAAAGCTCAACTTGAGGTAAAAAGGGAACTCAAAAGATTATTAAAGTAGAAAACCCCTATGACAAGAATAAACAAACACCCTAAATTTTTAAAGTAGTCCTGCCAAACCTGCATGCTTGACATGCTTCAGAAAATCCAAAAGATGACAAGACATGTAGATCAAGATTTTGATGCTTCACAGTTCTCATCACTACTCATAACAATTTTCATCTAATAAACTCATTATAATATTGTGTGCATAGCCAACACATCATATGAACTTGCTGAGAAACCTAGTTTTGGGGGTAAATCAATCAGGTGGGCCTATGCCTAAGTTAGCCTAGGGATTAGTAACTAGGGCACTTGGCCTGAGCCTGGCCGAGCCTGAAGTTACAAAGCCGAAGCCCCACCTAGACCTGGTTAATTTTTCAGGGCCTGCTAAAAACAAGTCGAATTCCATTCATTTTTCACACAATTTTAAGACAAGGAACAGTCCAAAATAATTCAGGTTTCCTAACTATCAAAACTGATGGGCTTTAAAGCCTAAATCTTGAGCATAAGCCCTTTTTATTTGGTTGGGACTTCAGGCCACTCAGGCCAGCCCATCAACAACCTAGACATGAGACTTAAGATCCATAAAAAATAAAAATAAAAATAATTTAAAAAAATGATACATGTTAAACACCTATATAACACAGTAAAAAATTCTTTAGAAGATACCAAAATTTATTTAAGTTTACCATTGCATGCTTACACAAACTTCAAGATCTCCCACAATATCTTGAAGGATTAAACTTTGTGAGAGGTGACCTATTACAAGAATCAAGCACCATAATGTAATCAACTCCAAGAAGATATTTAATCAGTATTAGGTATAAAAGCATTTAATCTAAGCCCATCTTATAGCCATTTTACAGATATTTTAACATCTTTTTAGCCTATAAAGACATACAGAAATTTTTGGCTGTTGCAGATCAGTCAGATACATAAGATGATGAATTCTTGAAATAGTTCAAAAACAAACAGAATCCAGATGCTTCTTAACCTTCATTAATCTATAATTTAAATTCAACAATAAAATTTTTAAAAAAATTAATAGCATAAATTAATTATCTAGAATCGACAATATACCAGGGGGAACACAATCTTCATATGGTACTAGTAATCATCTGGATTCATATTTGTCTTCCCATGTACAACAAGTCAACAGGAAGTTTATAATTTCAATGTGATAAGACATAAAATTATAATGATTTTCTTCCATGAATAAGTTGATATAAATAACACACGAAGGACTTTTACCTACGATAATACTTTAAAAAACTTCTTTAACTGAAATTACTAAATTTCCACTGCACATGTTCTACTGGTATATACTTTTTAACTACACCATTAAGAATGTCATATCTTTTAGGTACAGCTTGTTTTGTGGAAATAGGATTGTTGTACTCATTCTCAACCCACTTGGCATTGTTGTTCCAGTAATTAACTTAAATTTTGTCTGGTTGCAATTTTTTGATCAAAGCAACAATAACTTAAAATAATCTGGCCAGCTGGACTAGAGCAACATTTTTTTAAAGAAAACCAAAAATAAATCAGTTGGAGGCAGAGTAAACCGATGATAGGCCTTATTAAAGCTAGCCCTTATGGAACTACTATCCATCAAGTCTCCTACAATAAGCAAGTTATGAGAACTACAATCCCTCTGCTACTCTAAGATGAAATTAATGTGTGTAGTTGAACAAGTGGTTATCCCTCTGCTATTCATGAATCAAATCAGAACCCGGAATCTCTTACAATAAGCTATCTAACCATTAAAATGTGATTCAGTTCTAGGAAAATGGACAGTCACAAGAGAGAAGATATAGAAAAAATTGCAACTAGCCAAATTGAGATAAAATTACCTTATTTTGCGAGTTGGCTTAGCAATCCCAGTGACATTGGCAAGTTCGGCCTCCAGCTCTTTTTTCTTCAGACAAATAGAGAGAGAAATTCAGCTGCACAGTACAAAACATAATTCATGATACTAGAATGACAAAATCCTCACCATGGTATCTCGCATTTTCTCAAACAAAATTGATTTTACAGGTTCCTTCCCAATCCAACGACATAACTCAAGCGTCAGCCCTTTAGAAGATGCACGAACATTCTGGTCTTGATGATCAAAAAGTTCAGGAAGCATTTTCAAAATTTTCTTGGGAGGAACAACCTTGGCCCCAAATTCACTTGACATAGGAAGAGTAGATACAGAAATGACAGTTAGATTATTGTAAATGACGAAATCAGAAAAATGAAGCCTCAACTAGGAGAGAAAATAAATGCAAACCTCAGAGCTTGAAACATTACATCAATAGCTGGCACAACTGCTTTTGCAACTTTATTTTTTATAGCTTTCTCCATGGCTTCCTGAAATCAAGGTGTAGCGCAAATAAGATTATCTTGCAAGAAAAAAAATGAAAAAAAAAATTGCATACTAGCAACTAAACCACTCACCCAAGAGATATCAGTCCAATGACTACAAAAGATCTATGGCAGTACTTCAAAAATGATTGCTGACCATATGAATATATTTAAAATTTCAGTCAACTGGCTGAAGAATTTTTCTTAGCTGCAATCTGTGATAAAATCTCCTTCTCTCTTGCCTCTCTCTCTCTCTCTCTCTCTCTCTCTCTCTCTCTCTCTCTCACACACACTCATACGCAAACATTTGATGATTGTAACTGGTGTAAATAAGATAAATAAGATATTACACACTCAATAAAATACTCCTTTTTCACATGCTAAACAGAGGTATCACCATGGTCCACTGGTGCAACGTAACAAATGTACTCTCATGTTGCAATGTATCCTATTTCTGATCTATATTTAGAGAACATTATTATATTCAATCCAAGCCATCCCACAAGTCTAACTCCTATGATCCATCCTGTCCTAAACCAACCTATCCTCGAATACTAAACATGACCCAGAATGACCCATCCTGTCCTGACCCAACCGATCCTATCCATCTTGACACACTAGTTAGAAATGAATTCTGATAAAAAACATGAAGAAGGAATGCACTTATAACCAAATGGAGGTACAAACTCGTGAGATAACCTACTCAACAGAAAGCCATTAAGGTGTCTAGATACAAGTAGAAAACTTGTGGTAATTCATGCCACATTGTGAAGAAGGAATAGAACATATGGACAAGATGTGGGCTGAGGTGCCTTTTATCAGGGTTCTCAATACCTAGTTTTGCTAGGATTAAATATCAACCCTAGTTGGTTACTGCAATGAGAACCATACAATCAATGACAAAGTAACAGAACAGCCAAAAAGACCTAACCAAATATGACCCAAACAAACCAGTTGGACACAATTTATAATTATTTCACTCATGATCAAAATAAGGACCAGAGATCCAAAACATGCTTGACCCATTAAAATCCAAGTCAAAGGCAATGAAATGTTTGACATGGAGACAAGCATCAAAAACAGTGACATACATACAGCCAAAACCAAAGGGAAAAAACCATATAGGGGGCAGTTATTTATATGCACAAATAAAATGAATGAACATAGCAAAAAATAATAATAATCACTTAAAAAGATATATGTTTATAAAATGTGGCCAAAATTATTGCTTTATATCTATTTCCACATCATATCAGAAGAAAAGGTAAAAGGAAGAGGTAGGAAATTCATAATACACTGTTGCTTTGTGATAATGAAAGGGCCATTGCCCAGATATGGTCAAGGCAATCCAGGGTCTTGGGAGGGGCAGACTAGGGATAGACTTAACTTTTGGCAATTTTTCTTTTGCACAAAGTGGCTGCCTCAGAACTCAAAACCGCACCATTATTTTGTGATAATGCACTCCCTTAATAATGCCAGCAAAAGAAAGTGAAGGACCATCCAACAGATATTATGGCCAGTCATTACCGATCAAAGCAACAACCAACCATAAAGACCCGATCATCCTTTTCTTGAGCTTTTAATATTGCCAGAATTTTCTTTTAGCGTCACTCTTAGAAGTTTTTGGAGTATTTAGAATGGTTTTCAGACACCAATAATGTCAGGAAAAGGGTCCGACTTTGCTTTCCTTTTTAACAGTCACTTTTCACAAATAGAACAATATAAGTGGCAAGCTAGTCCTTATAGCTGAGGCAACTGGACTGCAAAGCGTCTCATTAAGGTGTACTAATTACAATGTAATAAAGAGCTAATCAGTTAATAAAAGGGTTCAATTCAGTCAGCTGTTTATTTCCTATATTCCCTGTGGCTGAGATTTATTTCTTACTTGGAGCATCTAATCTGTGCTCAATCTTGAGTCTGAAAAACAGGTCAGCCAGACCTTTATTATAAGCCTCAGGTAGCCATTGCATTACTTATTGAAAGTCTCCTTGGACATGAAGAGTCGTAGCTAAGGCTTCTAGCTATAGTTTAGGTTGGCTGCTTAAGGTCCGAGCTATTTCCTAATTGAAATGTCATAGTTGGGTTAGGTTTTTAACCAGTTAACCCTACTAAAGGCTCTATCAACCGGTTGATTAGGTTTAGATTGTCTATTTTTAAAAAGAAAATCCCAATAGTGGCATTAGTTACCCAAACAAAAGCAGGCTGCGGACCTTTTCTCTTCAACACTTTCTTTCTTCCTTCTACTCTTCTTCTCATCTTCTCTTGTTTCCTCCACTGCTCCTTTGTTCTTTTAAGTTTTCTTCCTGCTGTGATAAAACTGCATCCTTTCCTCAGCATTTTACTGCTATAGCCAGATCAGAAACAGATTTGCAATTGATCTAAAGCAGTAATTGTTTTCATTGACTTAGAACATATCAAAGGATGATCTTCAATATTCATGGAGCAGAGCATCAAAAGTTGAACGTAATTCCGACCAAAATCTAGATCTGAATTCAAAGAGAGAAGTTGTTTATTCACCAGTAACCACCACTATGATTGCGTTAACAGAACTATAATAGAAGGTTATTATTTCTATGTTTGGTTTTACCTGGGGGCTGTATGACTATAGCATCAAAAATCATAGAAAAGCAGCCGTCACAAGTCAAAGAGGAGAGGACTGTGGATAAGGGCTGGCAATCTAAATTAACAAACTTTTTTTTTGTCAGTTTGACCGTCCAAGCACTCTCCCAGCAAATATTAACATCATTATGTGACCACTGCAAGGCATTGCAGTCATGAAAGAATATGATTTTGGGGGGAAAAAAACTCTGCTGTAAATTTGAAAGTGGCCTTAACAACATAATCTCATTCGCATTGTGCTCCATGCAGCAACCACTCCTTAATTTGCAATTAAAATATTAAAATTATTATTTATTTTTTTAAAAAAAAATCCCTGCTACATGCATAGCCAAACATAAGTATTACAGTTCCCCAGCAACACAGATATGACTTAGGCACGTATGTGAGGTACTACGACATGCACAAACATCTGCTGGATCATGATTGCAGAAACCTCAACTTAACACATTCAAAGACCCCAAAATAAGTGGCTCGTTCCTCCCTAACTCATATACTAATTAGTGGCATCGTAATTCTCATAACATGTTTCTCAGAAATGCAACTGTTCTCCGGATATTAAAATCACACTATTCTATACTCTTAAAATTAAAACCATACAACAAGGAAACAGAAAATGTGCGATAATTCTCTATGAACCACAAACTGGACATAGTAAAAAGTAGTATGAAAAGAAACTTAACCTTTTTAGCAGACTCTAACAAGAAACTCAGTTCTACGAGGGCAATTATATTTGGTTACTGCACATGTTTGTCACAATGGGTATATTGAATAAAAAGTAGTGGTTTTTAATGGGGAAAGGAAAGGGGGAAAGGTGGATAAACTATAGTTTATGCGAAAATGCCAGGGTTCTGGGTTCATGGATGCTATCATCTTCTTACCAGAAAAGCATCTGCCGCCTCCAGCTCCACCCATAAGAGAAACGCCGCCTGAGATTTCTCCACGGTCTTGGGTCTACCGGTGAGACATTTTGCAACAATTGCATCGCACACTTCCTTCGCGTACCTGCATTCACAAAATCCATCCAACAAACAATCATAATCATCAAAGAAAGCATACAACTGCTACACCACCCAATGCAGCTCAACAGGCACCAACAATACCTCCCGACATCAGCATCTGCGGCCCGTAAGAACGCAATGAGGGCATCCAGAGCCTTCTCCTGTACAGGAGCATTCGAATCCGCGACCGTCTTCTTAAACAACGGCGCTAATCCCCATAACAAAAACAAGAACCCAACAAAATTAGCAAGGCAGCCTCAGATCCAGTCAACAACCAAAACACGAAAACACATTGGGTTTCGGACAGACATTCCTGTCCTAAAATCGGGATTCATCCGTCCAAGCGAACCGATGCCCAGATCGCGGCGACCAAAGGGTCGTTCCCTGAGGGAAAGGGATGAGGGATCGGATCGGGGGCGTACCGAAGTCGCGGAAGCGGGGATCCTTGGGATCGGAGATGGACTCGCAGAGGGCGGCGAGGTCGATGTTGGCGTCGTTCCGGACCTTCCAATTCTTGTGGAAGAACCGCTCCTCCCACGGGAGCTTCTTCGCCTCCTTCAGCAACTTCTCGTCCTCCGTCGCCATCGCCGCCTCCTCTCTCCTTCCTCCCCTCTCTCTCTATCGCTCTCTCTATATATATACAAATCTACACAAGAAACGCCCTTCCGGCGATGGATCGGATAGTGAAGAAAGAGGGGCCTCGTCGTGGTCTTCTTGGGATTTGAGATCTCACTCTGGCTCCGCTGGCGAGTGGGGAACAGAAATAATTAGGAGGATGGAACTTTTTTTTGTTTCTTTTGGACGCGAGGGAGGGGGCGTTGGAGAGCGAAACTGAGGGAGGAGGAAGAGAGAGAGGGAGGTGGAACCGTGGAAGCGGAGATTTGCTTGGGGTGGCACGTGGGAAAGGGTAGATTAGGGGCGGCATTGCGGGGTTGGCACGTGGGAGGGGAGCATGCGAAGTCTGACGGCGTCAAGTGTGAGTGTCGGCTCGGGCATGGGAGCCAAAAGCGGGTTTGAAGGAATTCAAAAATCGGTGACGTTTGTTCTGCTTTTGTTTTGCGTGCCAAGTAAGGCGATTCGGTTGGAACCGTCGGAGTTGGATGGGAGCGGTGAGGAAAGGGAGCGACTTTACGGACGGCCCCCCGCCCGACCGCGATGGCTAACCGGCACGAGAGCTCCACGTGAGTTTTAATGGTGATATTTCTCCTGTTTCGGTAGTGTCACGAAAGATGACGGTTCATTAATAGATTTTATCACCGTACTTCAAAATCTCTCTTAATCATTTTATTATTAATTTTTTTCTAATCATCTATTTTAAAATGGACAGCACCGGAGGCTGGCATGAAAAATATTCAAGTGCAATGCGATAAAAATATGGCTTTGAAGTAATCATTGAAAACTACGTGATCATTTAAAAAATTTGCATGAGAAATAATTTAATCTAATAGATCATATATTTTTAATTTTTTTTAATCAAAAAAAAAATTATTTAATAATTTAATAAAAAAAATTAATAATTTAATTATCAGTTGATACAAATTCAAGCATTACATTATTATTTTTAACATAATTTCTAATAGAATAATATCTAATTTCTATATACTTAAATCTTAAATGCTGAATTAGATTTTTAGTTCGATTAATAGCACTTGTATTATTACATCTGATAGAAATTTTGCTATAAATCATACCATAATCTTCTAATTATTATTTGATCTACAAAAGTTGAGCATAATAACTTTCAACTACAATGTATCTGGCTTCCATCGTAAATAAAGCTATTGAATTTTATTTCTTACTAAACCATAAGATCAAATTTATATCTAAAAATTAATAAGTACTATTTGATTTTTTTTTATCCAATTTATATCTAACAAAATTAGCATCTAATTAACCAATTAAGTTTAAAGAAGATTATTTTGAAAATCATAAGCCAGCATTTTGTATATCAACCAAATATCTGAAAAAAATTTTAACTATTATAACATGTAATTTTTTTGGATTAAATTGACAACGAGCATACATATAAATTTTAATATAATATCAGACCTACTTGCAGTTAAGTAAAAAAGTAATCCAATCATATTTTTATAAAGCTTTGGATCTACTTACCTTTCAGATCTTATCAAGCTTATAACTTGAGCTCATAGGAGTGCCAATGTCTTTGACATTCTTCATATTAAATTTTTTTAAATTTTCTTTGTATACTGACTTTAATTTATGAAAATTCTCTCATTTATTTACTTGATTTAGAGTCTGAGAAAAAAAGTTAATTCACCCATCATGTTTATTTTGAATTCTCCCTATATTATCTTAGCAAATTCTTCACACAAAAGCTCATTAATAACATCAAATATTATTTCATCTACATATATTTGAATAATTAAAAGATCATTTAATTTTTTTAATAAAGAAAGTTGTATCCATATTTTCTCTTTTAAAATCATTTTAAAGTAAAAATTTACTGAATCATACTTTAGGTACTTGTTTTAAACCATAAAAAACTTTGTTTAACTTGAGAATATGATTTGGAACTTCATGATTTTTAAAATCTAGAAGTTGTTTTATATAAATTTCTTTCGCAATGTATCCATTTAAAAGTTTATGAAATATATAAATACTAAGAGTAATCTAGTAGCCTCAAGTCTAGCAACTGGTGCAAATATTTGATCAAAATTAATTTTTTTCTTATTATAACCTTATGCAATCAATTAAGCTTTGTTTCTAATTACAATACCTTGCTCATCTAATTTATTTTGAAAAATCTATTTAGTTTCAATAACAAGATAGTTTTTAGATCTTTCAACTAAATTTCACATATTATTTCTTTCAAATTAATTTAATTCTTCTTGCATAGCTCTAATCCAATTTGCATCCTTTTTAGCTTCAAGAATAGTTTTAGATTCAATGTATGAAATAAATATAAAGTGATTTAATGCATCTCTAATTAAAGCTCTAGTCATAATTCCTTGAGATAAGTCACCTATAATGAGTTATTTTGGGTGACTATGAATATACTTCCATTTGTTTAGCAAGTCATGTGTATCTTATTGAGTAGATGAAAAAGACTCTTGCATCTCTTCAATTTCATCTTCTAGATTTTGCTCCTTATCTTCTTGATCTTAAGAAGGAGGATTTTTCAAAGTTATTTCTGTCATATTTTTTCAAGAATACTTGCATCATCATATACATTTACTTCTCTTAATTTAAAAATATCAGTTTTATCAAAAATAATATGAATAGATTCTTCTACAACTAATATTTTTATTAAATAATCTATATGCTTTATTAGATAATAAATATTTAATAAAGATACTTTCATCACGTTTAGCATCGAACTTACCTGATTTATCTTTTTCATTTATTAAAATAAAACATCGACAATCAAAGACTTTGATATATGAAATATTTGATTTCTTTACTTTAAAAAGCTCATAGAGGATTTTCTTTGAGATAGATCTAATCAATGCTCGATTTAGCATATGATATATAATATTTACAGCTTTCATCTAAAAATATTTTAGTAGGTTGCTTTCACAAAGTATGGTTCGTGCCATCTTTTGCAAAGTCCTATTCTTTCTTTCTACCATTCTATTTTATTGAGGTGTCCTAAGAGCTGAAAAATTATGGTCAATTTTATTTTCAGAATAAAAATTTTCAAATATGATTTCAAATTCTGTGCCATGATTATTTTTAATTTTTAAAACATTACAATTCTTTTCACTTATGATTTTTTTAAAGAGTTTTATAAATAATTCAAAAGCTTCATCCTTATGTACAAGAAATAAAATTTATGTATGTTGAGAAAAATTATCATTAATAACAAAATCAAAATGTTTACCATCAAGACTAATAATCTGGATTGGCCTAAATAAATCAATATGCAAAAATTCTAATGGTTTAGTAGTTGAAATAATATTTTTAGGTTGAAATGAAGATCTAATTTGTTTATCTAAATGGCAAACATTGCACACTTTATTTTTTTTTTAAATTAAATTTTGGCAAACCTCTAACTAAATTCTTTTTTATTGATCTTACAATTGAATCCATACTTATATGACCAAATCTATCATGCTAAATCTAACAGCTTCATTGACTTTAACATTGATAGCAACTAGAAACTCAATGTTATTCTTGCCAAGATCATCAAGATCTATCAAATAAATATTTTTATATCTCTTTTCTATGCACTTAATTCTATTATCGATAGAATTACTTACAATGCAATGAGATAATTTAAATAAAATATCAGAATCTTTATCACATAATTGGTTAATACTAAGAAGGTCATGCATCAAACTATCAACAAGTAAGATATTCTCAATAAAAGTCATAGGAATAATCTTGATATTATTGAAATCAATTATTTTATCTTTACCATTATCTCTAAAAGTTATAACTCCTCCATCTTTAACTTTAAAAGAGATTAACTGAGATTTATCTTCCGTCATATATCTTGAACATCTGCTGTTAAGATACTACTTTTTTGTTAATCCAATGGGTGCCAAGCACACCTACAAAAAGATTATTAGATCTTTTTAGATTCTCAACCTAATTTGAGTTCTTTAGGATTAGTTGGAATGATTCTTTTTGAAACTCATATTTATTTAATTCTAATATTTTCATATTTAACATTTTTAACTTTATTTAGATTGCAATTAATAGCTTTATGACCTAATTTATTACATTTGAAATGCGTAATTGTATGCTTTTCAAAAGAAGATTTTACAAAAAAATATCTTTTAGAAATTTTTATTTAGTTAATATATTAAATCCTAATCTAGTTTTATCAAAAATAATTTTTTATTTTTCTAAAGTGTTTGTAAATTTTGTGAGCTTGAAGTAAATTTATCCATTATAGGCTTTAATTTATCAACTTCATTTTATAAATTTTTATTCATTTCACTCAAATCATTATGCTCTTTCAAAAGATTTTTCTTTTTTTTAAAAGATTTCTTTTTTTCAATTAGTGGCTGATTTAACTTTTTAAATTCTTTATTTTTTATAATTTTTTTTTAAAGTCATCAAGTAATTCATAACAGGTATCATGCAATTCTTCAAAAATAAAATTATTGAAAGTATTTTTAGTTACCTCATCCTCATAAACCATGAGTTAGAAATTTGCTTTCTCTTTCTCTGTTTCTTCCTCTTCTTTGGAGCTTGAGTCTTAATCGTTATTCCAAATTGTAATCATAGCCTTTTTCTTGAATTTTCTTGAGCTTTTCTTGAGTAGAGGATAGTCGGCTCCAAAGTGTTTGGGCCTTTTGTATACATAATAAATAGCCGATTGCTCCTTCTCCTTTTCTTTTTCTTTTTTTTTGTTTCCTTCCACTCTAGTGAAGCTTTTCTTTTTAGGACCAAACATTTTCTTCCTCGTAAATCTTCTGAATCTCCTTGTAATCATGGCCATTCCATTGGTATTTATAGTTTCAATCACTTTCCAAATCTTTTATAGCTGATGATTTTGGAGCAATAATTTTTTTTTCACTTCTTCCTCAGTATTCTGGTTCATACTCAACTCATGAGTTATAAATCAACCAATGAGTTATTTCAAAACTAACTTATTGAGATCTTTAGTTTCTTGAATCACTGTCATCTTGGCCTCTCAATTTTTGGGCAATAATCTAAGAATTTTGCAAATAAGTTTGATGTTAGTATAGTCTTTATCTAGACTTTTCAATTTATTAAGTATATCTATGAATCTAATGAACATATCAATGATATTTTCACTAGGTTCCATTTTAAAGAGCTCATATTTATATACAAATATATTTATTTTTGATTTTTTGACTTGATTAGTATCTTCATGGGTAACTTCAAATCGATCTCATATTTTTTTATAAATGAATATGTAGATATTCTATTAAATTTATTAGTATCTAAAGAATAGTAAAATATTTATAGCTTTAGCATTTAATTATGCTAATATTTTATTTAATTCATCCCAATCTTTTTTAGATTTGGTGAAGACATGTCATCAATTAAAATCATAAATATGTGAGGATCATTTATTATAACATTCCATATGTCATAGTCTTGTGCTTAAATGAATATTTTTATTCATGCCTTCTAATATATATAATTTATGTCATTAAATAGTGAAGGTCTATTGGTTGACTAGTTTTCAATCAAAAATATACTAATTGGGGCTATCATTAACCTTTAACTCTTGATGGTTAGATCAATTGGGCTGGGTACCTACTCTAATACTACTTGTTTCCTAGAGATAGCAACCTGAGAGGCAGGATGAATTAAGTTTCTAAAAAATTAACTTTAACAACTTATGCCCAATAACAAATTAAGAGGTGTTTGTGAAGTATTTTGCAAAAAATAAAAAAGACAGCAAAAATAACTAAGCTAAGCAACATAATCACAAACACAAAAGATTTATAGTGATTCGATGCTAAACTCAGTACTTATGTCCACTCTCTAAGTAAATCCACTTAAAAATTTTAACTATAATTTTTTTAAAATTACAGTCTAATTATTTTCTCAGATTCATAATCTAATCCAGTTAGTTTTATCTAGATCACAAACCACAATCTTACAACCAATTATTTTATCACGGACTCATAATCAACTCCAATTAATTTTTATGAAAATACCAATCAAAATCTTACACCATCCAACTTTAGGCTTGGACCCATCTATAATTTCTAAATCCAAGAAACTTGTTACGATAAAACAAATAAAGATTTATAGAGAATAAAGTTTAAAAACAATAAAACTCATTCAAACTCTTAGATAGAGGAGCCTTTAATGCTTGGACTTCTTCTTTGAATGCTTGAGAGAATTGAGATAGCCTTCAATACTTTTGCTCAAGAGTAGCTGGTTTAGATTAATGCTCTTTTACTCTCTTTCAAACTATATGAATGTGGGAAAGATAAAATTTAATGTGCTCTTGAATTCTTTTCTCTTTCTCTTTGAGCTCCACTCATTAACTTGAAGAGAATAACTCAATAAAACTTCTTAAATTTCAAAAGACTCAAAACATATATTCTCTCCATGAATCCTTCACAATTATGATCTAAAAAATATCTACAATTAATGCTATTGTAGTTGGAAACTTAAAAATAACCATTAAAATTATTTTAGATATATTTAAAAATTTTAAAAAATTAATTATTATTCTGTTAGAATTTTGTGAATCGGCTCATCTAGGTTCTTAGTCGGTTAATCTTCGACATTAAGTTGGTTAAGTGAAAACTCTGAGATGGCTCAATAGCAGATGTCAAAATTTCATCATTCTGTTAGTTCTGTCTATCTCAGACTGGATTGGCTCATATCTCTTCTTAGTTGGCTAACTTGATTGCTTAGTCAGTTAAGTGATTCTCTAGGATGACACAATAGACTTACTAATTTATATTGCCTTTTTGTATTTTTCTGTCTCTGAGATTGAGTCAGCTATTTTTTTTCTTGAGTTGGCTAATCTTCAATCTTGATCGACTAATTTGATCACAGAGTTGGCTTAAAAAAATACTTTGAATCTTTATCTTTCTATTGTTATCCTGAGTTCGAGACTTGATCGGCTATCTAAAAGCTTGAGTCGGCTAAGATTTTATTTTAATTAACTAAGATAAAAGCTTGATCGACTAAAAAATTTTTTTTGAATTTTTTTTATTTTTATTTTTTTTTAAATCGAGACTGGGTCGGCTAAGCTTCTCGCTTGGTCGACTTAATGATGTGTTAAGCGTGCTATTAAATTTTTTAGATAGCTTTTCTTGATTAATCTTATTCTAAGCTAAACTTGGCTTCTTAAACTTAATTTGTGCATATGTAGGTTTGTTGAAAGGTACTTCTAAACTAAATTTTTCTTTGAAAACTTAGTTTATTTACTTCTAACACAAAATCTTTATCTTAATAACATGAAATTTCTTGAGAAGATTTTTTTTTTAATAAATCAATTGAGCATGTTAAGAAATCCTACAATCACCCTCAAAAATATCATTAGTGAATATAATTTGTACTCAAATACCTTTGACATCAAGTAACAATGATGTAAAAAATGGATTTAAAGCCATCCTAGCTTTAAAAATTAAATATTTATATTTATTCAATCCAAAAAAAAATTGACTACTGTGCATGCTACCACATGCAAATGATGATCATATAATATGCATCAATTTTTTTCATATACAAGTATTAGTTATTCAAATTATCAAATTATATTTAAATAGCTATAGGTATTTTGGGCTTCATAACATTTATCTAATGACCATAAAAATCATCAAGTGTCTTACTAGAATATTTTGAAAATCATGATATTTTCAAAATATTTTATTTTCTCTCAATCTCCTCCTTTGTTGCATATCAATTGAATATTTTTACAATCATGTTCCTATCAATTCAGCTATTTCTATCAAGCAAAAAAGTTGTCATGAAAATAGTAAATATTAATTTAGACATATGGAGAGGGTGTTCCAAAAACTATGGGCCAAGAAAATATGGAACCATCTTAGGAACCAAAGAGTGATTGTTATTCCAAAATAAGGCATTCAAAAATTAATGATTATTAGTCACTCATGAAAAAAATAATATGATAATTTATTATTTAATTAAAATGAGAGAAATATCATGATATTACTAGATT
This sequence comes from Elaeis guineensis, assembly GCF_000442705.2. Taxonomy (NCBI): domain Eukaryota; kingdom Viridiplantae; phylum Streptophyta; class Magnoliopsida; order Arecales; family Arecaceae; genus Elaeis; species Elaeis guineensis. The sequence goes on from NC_025997.2 coordinate 122,197,213, forward strand.
ATCCTCCTTGATGGTTGGGCAAATATTGAATGATTTTGTTAGCTTGTGTTTTGCCAAGCCCATAAATGAAGGAAAATTGAATGAATATTTAGTTGATAAATATCAAGATTGATATATTCTGTACTAAACCTCTCATAAGTTATTGGATTACTTAATAGATTTTTGATACATAATCATCAATATTTTTTTATCTACATTACTTTGTACCATACTTGTCAAGTCATTATTAACTCTACCATTCTTTTGTCTTTTTACATTTACATCTACATATACACATAAACATATATGTATATATACTGTATTTCTAAAAAATTAAAAATTTAAAATTATCTTAAAAATGTGAGAATCGAAGTGATAGACAATGTTAAATCATTTCTATTTCTCTTTGCATTATGATAGATACCCTATTAAGTGTAAATTGGACCGTTACAATAAGATAATGAGTTTAGAACTTATATCCAACATACGATTAAATTTTGATGCATCAACTAAGTACTCAGCATCTTCATATTTTAAACATGAATTGTATGTCCATCCATCATCTAAGCTTTGAAATATAATGGTAACATTTCAAAAATAAATAGTAAATCCATCTATCAATTAAGATTTGGAGGCATAATATGGTATCTCTTGGTTTATATCACACATATACAAGTATCTATAAATATACTTCATAAATATATCTAAAAAAAATCAAATAGTTATAGCATTTTAGAACATAATCATAATTTAATATTTAGTAAAGTGCATTTTGAGAAGAGTGATTGGCTTGCAGCCATTTTAGTAAAATAATATTTAAAAATCTAAATTTCAATTAGAATGGCAATGGATAAGGTATTTATAATATTTATCCTATTTATACATAGACCTATTTAAAAGCTTACTATCTAAAACCATCCAAAATATAATTAAAAATTTAACCAAAAATTTTAAAACCATCTCATTAAAAAATAGTATATACCTTGGGTACCCGTTGCTACCCGATTAATCTTTATTTGAATCAGATTATTCAGATCCGATCAGGCACCCTACCTAGAAATTTTTTTTTTAAATGAGGGGGAATAAAATTAAGTAAAAATGGTTCTAAATAATTTAGTAAACAATCTAAATATAAATAAATTTTATAACTTAGTGATAAAGATAAAGGTTAGATGAACTTGAGATTTGAGATTGAAGCCTCCTAATAATATATTTATTTTCATATAATATATGAAATTAGATATAACCAGTTTCAGGTAGTGGATATCTAAAGGATAAATCCCAAATCTATGCCAAACTTCATAGGATTTTGTTAAACATGTCCTGTTTGGATTTGAGATGGGTCGGATATCGAAAAAATCTGTTCGACAGCCATCTCTAAATATCAATATCAATTAAAAATTATAGTTTTACTAGATAAATAGTTTTTTAAAGAAACATCCAAGATATAAATATTTGACTTCTTTCAAGGATAAGTTTTTTCAAGAGAGATGCCAATCAAGCAAAAATTATTATTCTTTTCCTTAGTAGATAATATTTCAAACGAATGATGTCAGAGATTTTACTCTGCCATATACTATTTTGACCAACAATAACCATTATGTAGTATGCATAATCTAAGATCATAGCCACTCTAGGTTAATAAAGGCTTTTTTTTCTTTTTATGATGCTGGAAGAGAAGTTCATAGAGGAGTAGAGAAGTGCATAGAGGAGTCTGATTATTTGACAAACTAAACAAAAATACAAAGTTACTAGCATATGATAATAACTGTGTGGACGTCTACTATAGATATACTTCATGCATTGGACTTTATTATTACTTTATTCTATCCAAATTACAAGTTAGATATAAGTTAGGTTAGGTATGTAGGGGGTCAAAATTTTATTAATCTGAATCCTATCTGTTTGTTAAATAAATCAAAAATTGATATTTGAATCTGACTTATCTATTGAAAAGGTGCCTTAACCCCAATCTCACAATCCATTTATCAAATATGTTGAATCAAGTTAAACAGGTTAAACATGTTAAATGAGTTTTTTAATAAATTAAAAATAAATTTAAATAGATTAAATAGGTTAAGAGGATTATATTGTATAGGATAAAATGGGTTCACTAGGCTGTAAATGGAATAAATAGATCTTAAACATATTAAACATGGTCCGACTCAATTATTAGATAGATCACAATGAGTAAAATATGCTAGAGATCCAAACTTAAATCCAATCCATTAAACAAATGGTTCTAGATGGGTTGAGTTGTTTATGATTCAACCTTGTTTCTATCAAATCTAAATCTACTTAAAATAGGTTATTTATGATCGAATAATAAATTGCCTCTCCATAAGAAAAAAATGGTGGCCTGTTAACAGTGAGATCCAGTCCGATAGAAGTACCTCATTCATGTGAAGAAAGATTTGTGTCCGTGTCTCTGATGTGATTTTTCAGTTGGGATGACTAGTGGGAGATGGTCGCTCGATAAGTATTTTGTATAATTTATGGGTTGAAGACCCACCCTTGAGTTGATAGCCGACCTTCATCAGTTCTAAGGTCATTGACTCTACGAGGATTGCTGATCTCCTCCTTGCTAATGGAAGGGAGTGGAACTGGGCAATTGTGTCTGGATTATTTGGAGAGCAATTGGGGGAGTGGGTGATATCTCTTGCGATTCATTTTCACTACAAAAGGGATGTTAGGATTTGGAGACACTCTTGCATGTCATGGGTCGTGATGGCTAATCTCTATCGATACTACATGAGGAAATCGATCAGACACAGAGATGTTGGATAGGTTTGGAGGATCGAGATCCATCTGAGGGTGAACCTTTTTCTCTGAAAGATGGATTGAGATCGGTTCTCGACCAAATCCCTCCTGAAAAATAGATGTATAAATATCTAATTGGCCTGCCCTTGCTGTAACTTGGAGGAGGAGACCCTGGAGTATATTCTATTCCGATGCTCGAGTGTGAGGCTTGTTTAGTCCTTGAGGGGATGCATCTATAGACTATTCAGATAGAGTATCCGACCCATGCATTTCTAGAGCTATTGGATGTAGCACTGGCAATGACATGTCCAGAGTGGTGGGCATCCATGTGGCCTATATGGCCCTCCACATTTGGCTAGCCAGGAATAGCTTGATGTTTGATTCTAGATAGTGCTCGATGAGGTTTATCTTAGAGAGGGTATTAACCATGGCAACAGAGTTCACTAAGGTGATCTTCAGACCTCCGGATACATGAAGCTCCCATTCTACTCATGCAGCAATCCGTTAGATATTTATTTTTTGGAAGCCCTCTTCTCTATTGTACCTAAATGTCAACTTTGATGGGAGTATTAGAGGTAGATATGGTAGGGTAGGATCTGTGATTTGTAGGTCCGATTCTAGATTGGTGGCAACTGGGGGGAACCATTTATTTGAGCCTGTGGTTCTTAGTGCGGAGCTCCATTCGGCTTGGGTGGGGATCATGTTTGTAAGATAGGTCTTGAGGGTTGGCTAGCTTATTGTTGAAGACGACTCATCACTGTGGTGGCCTGGCTACAGAGCTGTGTTCATGGAGGAGCCACTCACCCCCTTCTGCATAATATTATGATTTTGTTGGAGGGACACTCTACTCTGACTATCAGACATATTTTTTCGATGGCAAACACTATGGTAGACTAAGTGGTAGCCTATGGTGAGCATTTAGTTGTAGTTCTATAGACTAAGATAAGGATGGTTCCTGAGTCATTTTAGAATCTTTTATTTTTTGATTCTGTTTATTGTATTCACATAGGTATCATTTGGTTGCTCAATTTCAGATGGAATAAAAGCTTATTCCGCCTTATTCTCCCAAACACCATAAAATCTGATGGTGGGCCATTCTGATTTACTAATTCCAATTGATCATCATTAACCCTCAAATGCAGATTTCATAGTGGACAGTGGAATTGGGTATTCTATGGTCTTTTGCTCCTGAGATAACCGTGTCATTTATGAAAAATAAAGAGAGAGAAGGGGGGCGGGGGTGCAACCCTATCTACCAGACTATTTTTACTCCTTCGTTTTCACGCTGTGGCTGCTGCTCGCACCCTTTCGCCTTCTCAGTTAGTCGATCCCCATCTGCAGCCCTCCTCCCCTCCATCCCTTGCTGCCTCTGTCCTTCTCTCGTTCTGCTCCACTCCGACGATCCTTCTATTCTGCTACTACTACCTTCAGTATAGCATTCATATTCTTCTTGCTTGATTGTGCTATTTTGTTATGAGTAGATATTGCCTTATGTATGTTAATAAGACCTGTGAATGATGCCCATGTTTCTTTTTTGATTTTTTTGGAATGTTGCTGTCATGTGTTTTTTTTTGTTGTGCTATCCTCTTCTTGCATGGTGTTTGTTTCTTATTTAATATATTGTATACTAAGTTATATTTTAGTTTTTCAAGCCGTCTTTTCTCTTACAAGGGCTAATGTGACGTTTTCTCGTGAGGGCTCTTATGGTAGTATCATGTTCTCCCTTTGCTTTTAATTCCTTCTTGACTTTGAACTTATGTTATGTACCTATTTTTTCATTGATATTAACTTTTATACTACTTTTCTTTTATTTTGTTTTGGCAATAATGATGGGCTACCTTAAGATTAACATGGTTGAGAGACAAGATTTAACTATGTCATTAGTTTTTGTATCTTATAGCCGCGATGCTCTAATGACATTGACTTCGCATGTCCTGAGCCACCTTCTAATATTTTTCTTATACTTATAAATATTTATTATTTATCTTATACAATCAAATTGCAAATGCTAAGTAGTGCAGCCTATTTTATGCTAGCAATTGATTGTCTCATATTTTTTGACATCTTTCTTTTATTTTATTTCAGCAATGATGATGGGCTGCCTTGAGATTGAGCATGGTTGGGAGACAAGATCCATCTATGTCATTAGTTTTTATGTCTTATAGCCATGATGCTCTAATGACATTAACTTCATATGTCTCGAACCACCTTCTAATATTTTTTTTATACTTATAAATATTTATTATTTGTCTTATACAATTACATTGCAAATGCTAAGTAGTGCAGCCTATTTCATGCTAGTAATTGATTGTCTCATATTTTTTGGCATCTTTCTTTTATTTTTTTTGGCAATGATAATAGGCTGCCTTAAGATTGAGCATGGTTGGGAGACAAGGTCTATCTATGTCATTAGTTTTGATAGCTTATATCTGCGATGCTCCAATGACATTAACTTCGCATGTCCTAAGCCGCCTTCTAATATTTTTTTTATGCTTATAAATGTTTATTATCTTATTCTATGAATTTATTGAGATATGTTTTTTGGTATTTCTGTATTTGACATCTTCTTTTTATATTATGAGTTATGTTTTATTGTTTTAATGCCCTTTTATTCTTGCCATTATAGGTAGCCTTAAATTGCAATCAATTGTGCCTTAATCTTATATTTTCAAAGTTTGGGTTAATGTGCAGTTAACATGTTGAAAGCCCATACGTCCAACAACTCTGAACGGGAGAGGATAGTACCATCATATAGGAGAGCTCTTAATTAGATCGATGCCCTTGATTTGCTCATGCTTGTCTTGATGAGGCAAGAAGATGATCAAGACAATTGTCAAAATGGTACCTTCTTTTAAAAAATATGAAAGAAGATGACAGATATATTTAATAAGCAAACGAAAAAAATCTTCACCTATAGAAATCTCAAGAATCGATTAAAGGTCTTGAAGAAGAACTTCAACCTATATTATAATTTAGCAAATCGATCCAGATGGGGATGGGACCTTGTGCTCAAAGTTTCTACCCTTGAGATGAACAAATGTGGGAGGTGATCTCGGTGAGTGTTGGATAGTTGTTAATATCATAGCTAGAAAGCAGTTGGTACATGATCATACTTATTTATTTATATTTATAATAAGTAAACAAGGAGTATACTTGCATTAAGGGTAAGCCCTTCCCTGTCTATGATGACATTGACATCCTTTTCTCAAAGAACACAGCTACTGGTAGGCATGGAGATAATATGCTCTTCTTGAGGGGGGTTCTGACCATGAGTACTCCGAGGATAAGGTAGATTGGATTGATGTAGAGTTTTTGAGTGCTAAGAATAGGCAATCTTTACAACCTAGTGGTCGAGTATTTGTCTCTTCTTTTAAATAGAGTATGTCTAATGTACCCCCCAGCCTGACTACCTGTGCTTCAACACTACCCACCGACTATTTTTCAAATACATGTTCATCCTCCTCCATCGAAAAGGGATCTAGGTCAAGCTCAATGACTCCTACGGCACATAGGACTAGAATAAATACTGATACTCTCCTACATCTGGTGGATCAAGGAAGAAAGATTAGAAATTGCCAACAAGATTCTTAGGAGGGATAAGCTTACTAGGCCTACACTGTATTCTATTGATAAGTGTATGATGAAGCTAGAGAGGCTTCCTGATCTTACATCTGAATGCATCCTTGTTGCAGGAGAGGTATTTAAAAATGAGACAAATCGATGGTTCTTCATGCATTACGAGGGGCCATTATTGGAAACTTGGCTTCAAAGATAAATAGCTGACTTCTACCATATCCCACCACCTATGGCAATCCCTTCTGGATCATATGTATTTTTCAAAAGTATCCCTAATATTTTCATGCCTCCTCCCATACATGGTGTGATTCAAGATGGTTATAATCTTTTCGTGGAACATTCCTTTGGGACTAGCACTCATGATAGCCCTTCTTAATGTAGTACTCAATCTTCCATACTTTTGCAAGTGCCTCCTTGCAAGGTGGCCCTCAGACATTCGTTCTAAGTTCAGCTGCACCTTCAATCCAGCTTGATGACTTTTAGAGCCATGGCTGATCTATATTTATTATTTTTAAGGAGTCCATTATGATATACTTGTACTCTGTGCTTTATAGTGCCCTTATAAATGTTTTGAAAATTGTACTTCACATTTAATCTCCATAAAGGAGATAGGTATTTGAGGCAGCCTTATTTTGGTTGTGTACTTGAACACCTTTGTTATCTTATTGAGATATGCTTGTATATAATTTATATTATGAAGTAATGACATATCTTCTTACAGCCTTATGAAGGTTGCATATCCTATGTTTGTATTTTTTTTTGTCTATGTAATTCCTTGCTTCCTTGCTGCTGGTATTAATTTACTTAGGTAGATTATAGGTTCATTGAGTTAATTGTATAAGTGTAATCATGATTTGTTGTACTTTTTTTTAGGTGGATATGTTGTATGAGCTGACAGACTTTTTGATTGACGAGGATAATTATATATCTGATGTGATAATCACACTCTTAAATAGTGAAATCATTCGTGTCGAGGATTGTAGCATAATTTTGAAGATGCATTGTCGGATCCATCCTTTTTTCGGCCATGGCCTCATAACAGACATGCTAAGTAGCCATCCAGATAGGGGTTACGATCACTTTAGGATGACAAATATATAATATTTCTCCAACTAGAGCAGTTGCTTATGTCACGTGGTCTATTAGCTAGCACCCGCCATGTGACGGTGCAAGAGCAATTAGCCTATTTTTTGTACTGTATAGGTCATAGCGTCACGAATATGATTTTTGCTGAAACTTTCCAGCACTCAAGAGAGATGATTTCATGGCACTTTAATAATATACTGAAAGTCATGTGTTCATTGAAGCAGCAGTTTATAGTTCAATCCGATGAGGATGCAGATGTGCACCCACGCATCCATGAAAACAACTTATTCCAGCCTTACTTCATGGTACCCTTAAACTTTTCTATGCTTGTTCATTAATTTTCATCTCATAGTTGATGTCTAGATCACATTATAGAATGCTATCGATGCAGTTGATGGCATGTACATACCTGCACTGATCAATAAGAGCAAACAATCATGCTTGCGCAATCGAAAGGGCACTATTTTTCAAAACATTATGGTTACAGCTTCATTCGATCACTCATTTCTTTTCATTTGTATTGGATGGGAGGGATCCGCAGCCGACATGAGGGCTCTCCATTGGTGTGTCGAGTCGGAGGGGTTCAAAGTATCTAAAGGTATCCATATTCTCTCAATTTTAGGATTTTAAATATTTTATTCATTTTTTAAGTCATTTTCACTTTGTATGATGTGGTACAGAAAAATATTATCTTCTTGACTCAGGATACGCCAACACAAATAAGTTCTTTGCCCCTTATTGGGGTAACAGGTACCACCTAAGTAGCTTCAACAATCCTCAGGCATGACGATATTTCAATTCTTGAGATCTATACAACCATCGACATATGCAATTACGAAATTGTATAGAGAAGGTCTTTGATATTCTGAAGAAGCGGTTTAAGATTTTGAGAAGTCCCATCCCGTACCCTTTCAAGGTGCAGAAGCATATTGTTATGACTTGTTGCATCATTCATAACTTCATAAGACGCAACCAAGGTAATGACAAATATTTCAAAATATCATTGGAATCCTTGCCTGTGGATCTGGAGGAGGATGATATCGATCCCTTTTTGATTGTAGGAGATGATGAAGCCCATAGAGGTGAAGAACTGTGCGGTTCGATAACCAATAAGCTATGGGTTGCTTATAACCAGTGGAGTATGTTTTCTAATTGGGGCCATATAACGAAGTTCATGTGTATACTAATTATAACATAATTTATGTTATTATGTATAATTCTTTTGATACTTGATTGCACATAAAAATAGAAAATTGAGGGAGCGTTCAGTAAGTTGTAATGATGTACTCGAAAAGATTCTATGTGATTTTCGAGAGGCGTACATGAGGAATTTATGACTCCTAGACTGAGTGTCAGCGGGAGATCTCCGGGTGTAAGCATGCCATATACAAGAAGTATATGACTAAAGATGAGACTATTATTGTACTTAATAGCTATCTGCAATCTCTCAATAATCTCTCTCACGAACACATACATGCCAATACGTTTCAAGAGGACAAGAACCTTGTTGGCAGCCCCATGAATCTATGTGTATGTGATGGTACTCTACTTCTGATTGTAGTTATCTTTGTTGTAGGCTTTTTTCTTGGGCTTGTGGTTGGATATCTTTAACTTGTATTGTGTTGGATATCTTTAATATTCGATACCCTCTTTATGGACTTTTACTCAAAGTATTCTATACTTTATTATGATATTTTTGGATTGTGGTTTTTCCTAAAATTGATGATGTATTTACACTTTAACTTGTTGGTAATGGAATGTAGTATTTTGATCTAGTATTGTGGTATTATGGTTTTTGGCAGCCCTTTATGTGCTTTATCTTTTGTTTTATACAAAAGATATATAGCTGCTTGCATAGATAATGATGTAACTTTTTATCCCACATGATGTACTTATGCAATTACACACTGATGGGAATGGTCTCTATAGAGGCTCAGATTAGTCATTCTATTTATGTTAACTGGCACATTTATATTTCAGTTGATTCGAGACTTTATGATCTGCTGTGCTTTCTTGTTCATTTGGCATATTTATACTTCAGTTGGCACAAGCAACTTAGACCAGGTTGCTTATGCTTTCTTGTTCTCAGATGAGGTTTTAATTGATGGGTTATGTCACTCTACTATTTTTTCCCATTTGTTATGGGCTATTCTTTGGCAGTTTATTTTCTTCCCATATGATGTGAGTTCTATGGTTGATACAGATGGAAGTTGGCCCTTGAAATCAAGGATTTATTTTTTTCTCAATCTGATGATGGTTTAACTGATTGGTTATGTAGGTCTACTATTTCTAACCATCTATTATGGACTATTTTTTGGCATTTTATATTCTTCCCATATGATGTTTTTAGATTGTAATTTTTGGCGAACTGATGATATATTTACACTTTACATTGTTGGCAGCTTGATGAAGTGTTGGCTTTATATTGCGTAGGGATTGCTTTTATCCTTAATATGTTTAATGCTGTCTCATCCTTTGGCTGCTATTGGGATTTAACTTGTTGGCAGCCCATTCTTTGCTATATTTGTATGGTTGGTAACCCTTTATCAATTTATTTGTGTAGCCTCTTACCCGTATGATATTTTTACTAATGGGTGTGGTATAGGTAGGCAATTATGGTGCATGGGGTATAGCATTTACCCTATTTCTTATTTATGCAGATGCACTTACTATTCCTATTTTCTCCCAAATGATGTTTTATTGCAATTACAAGTAGCTAATAGGAAGGGTCTAGTTTATGTTTGCTTTTGTGCCAGCCCTCTTTTTTCTTATACAGCATTGTTTTTGGTTATCTGGTAGTCCTACAAATTAGGGCTCACTGTATTATTTTTACCCCATATGATGCTTGTACTGATGGGATTGATATTGATTGTCTCATGTTATGCAGACGAGGCACATATCTTGTAGTCCTAATTGTTGATACGGATCTACTTGCTGGTTTCTAATCATCCCAAATTGTTGTTTCAGACCAATTATTTATCACAAATGGGGTGGGTATTATTAGTTATTACTATCTTTATTTCAACCCAAATGATGGTTCATTGTATCATATGACATTTGATGGGAAGGTCCCTATTATTGTTATTGTTTCATAGCTTGAGCCCTTATGATCAAATATCAGTTGCATATGTTGGAGATGTATATCAAATTTTCGGAACTCTTGTGAACTTCTATATTTTTCAAAGAACAAGAAAGAGAGAATGCAGGCTTTATATTTGCAGGTTTTTCAAATTTTTGGAACTCTTGCGAACTCTTCGGAACTCTTGTGCACTCTTGTGAACTTCTATATGGTTTTTCATCTGGACTCAATTTTGCACTTGGTAACTCTTGGTGCTTTTTGGTTCTTTAATGTCTGTCCAACTAATGTTCGGCCTTTTGGATGACTTAAAAAAAAAAAAAAAGATATTATCATTTACTAATCATTGTTGATGTTCACATGGGTTCTTGCTGTTGGCAACATCACTTTATTTCTGTTGATGGAATTGTTTTGTTGGTGACATGGTATGAGGGTTCTTGGTAGCATTATCTGTTACCACTTACTTATTACCTCATTTGATGAATGGTTGGATGGGAAGTATGTATTCTATCTTCTATCGATGGCAGTAGTCGTCCTATGGTACACCTAGGATGTTACTGGTAATGCAATATAGTTACAGTCAGAATGTTTTCAAAATTTGATGCTTTCATTTTTTTAGCCTGGTTTGATGTCCACGAGATTGTTTTCAACTGTAATATGTAGATGCAGGGAATGGAAGAAGTTCCAGGTGAGCGGGAGTAGCATTTCACCATCCGTACAGAGATATTTACTATACTGTCCAGGGGGTTATTTATTGAGCAGGTTATCTCTCAACTGTTTTTTTGGCCATTTGAAGACCTCAACAAGCTTTGGTAGAAATCATTTTTCATTGTCTTCCTATCAAAAATAACTAACTCTCTATTTTTAGATATTAAATTTGGGGTATTCTTGAATTTTTTAAAAAATTTATCTTCTATTCCTCACGGAAAAGAGGCTTATTCCCGTATCAATCAAATAGGAGTTAGAATCACACTATATTAATTATACTGAAATATCAAATATTTAATCAAATAAAAATCTGAAATAATAAAAATAAACAGTAATTTTTTAAAAATTTATATTTTTATTTTAAAAATAAAATTTTGATATCCAAATCTCACCGTAAACTGCTTTATCAAAAAATAAATAAATAAATAAATTGCGTCTCCCGCCACCCAATCCGTTATGCGCATCATCGTTCCCATCTTCAGAGCCCAAGATGTCTCCGCTTCAATTCCCTCTATATTCGTCACCGTCCCTCCCTCTCTCTTAATTGGGCTCTAAAGAATCCACTATTAATCGTTCTAGGAGAGAAGCTCCAACATTTCGGTGCTCCAGTGCCACAGAATGGCCCAAAGAACTCTGCTCCAAGGAGGTAATCTGTTTGTTTTGTTTTTATCCTAACAAGGGAAAAGATGTTTCATTTCAAACATTCGGTTATTGACAGCATAACAGCACAAGCCCATCCTTTAACTTATGGCTTTTTTCCCCTTTTCTTTTGGGCGTTATTTTACTATTTTTCAACATGTTAACTTTGTATCTTGTAGTGTTTGTTGGAGCCATGTATGTGGATCGATAGAGAATATATGCTGTTTCTCTCTTTCTTGCACGTTAACAAAAGATGGTGATTTATTTTCGGAATTCAGGGGGTAAAGAGCTCGAATTTTTCCGGCTGTGGGATGTTTCATGGGATTAGAGAATTTATGAAAAATGTACCAGAAAATTAAGATAGACGATCTTTGGTGTTCCCTTGGATCCAATAAGATGGTTTTCACGGATTAGCTATACCTATCATTTTTTTTTTCTCAGGTCAATATCAGCAATGCTGTTCATCCAACAATAAACCTAATTCGAATTATAGTGCTATGGACACAAGCAAACCTGGACGAACAAAATGTTGTTATATTGGAGATTCCTGGAATTTTGCGCATAGTCTTATGTGCAATGATAGCTGCCTATGTGGGATTTGTTGATAAGTAGTCTGAAGGTCCTTTTCTCTGACGTAACAATCTTTAATCCCAATCGGTAGTTAACTAAGAGACAAACAAAAGAGTATGAACCAGGGCCCAGATTCATTAGGGAATATGAAAACCTTCAGCGAGAAGCAGCTGGTATGTTAAATCGTAACCTAATTAAGCTTGAGCAGGACTCTTAATAAATATACCCATATTCTGCGTTGATCTTTCGTCCAATAAGAAATTATTTCACCATGTCATGCTTTTAAAGTGTTACTTACTTTAAACTATTATGAAGACTTGAAGATGTTTATCTCTGTATGTCCTGTCAAACACCAACACTGATAAGGCCACCAATAAATTTAATTCTAAAAAGGCGTATAAACCCATGCTACACTTTGATCTTGAAAGCTGTAAAATCTTTTATAACAATATCATGCTCAAAATAGGTAATATAACACTCCAACTAGAAAACATTCTTTCGTAAACATCTAGGCGAACATTACGGTTCTTAATTTTTTCTTTTCATCCCTTCCTGTTTCTGAGAAAAGTCACACTTAAGATGTGATGTGAGAAGTTCCAAATGTGACAATATTGCATGGCCAGGAGTCTAAATGATGTTGATAACAGCAATTTAGATTGCTTCTTGATGTGCTCATCTTTGAAGGTTTGAAGATCAAGCAAGAACATGGTTGCAATAATTTGAACATATCAATCTTAGTCCAACAATCTTCTATTTGCTGGTCAAGAACTCTTTTTGGAACTAAGCGTGTTAGCTTAATTGGTTGGTACTTTCCTCTGGTTCAAAACTGAGTGGTCATGAATTACCACCGAATACTATGAAAAGATTTTTTTTATATAACCATTTATTAAATATATGTCACCATTTTGTCATCATAGGAAACCAACATCACGGAAGTTGGATTCTAGCATCACAACTTTTTTTTTTTTTAATCCATTTTGGTGGTCCAATAGTATATAGAAATTTTTGGCTTCCTACAGAGTGGCATCCCCATGGGAGCCATGAACAAAAATCTGGTGGTTCTCTTGATGTATGCTATGCCCTTGATATCAACTCTCACCTTCTGAGTTCCCCCATAGAGAAAAGATTCCTATTAGTTCACATTTGTTGTGCCCTTGGGCTCTACCAACAATTGGTTACTGTATCTTGATGATTTTTGTGCACATGCAATTTAACCAAAAAAATTGGATTCACAAAGGTTTGGACAGTAAATCTATGTCTTATTACTGCATTCATTTCATTCACAGTATAATAGCTACTAGCTTTGAAGTGTCTACTCTGATACATAAAATGGAGTCAAAATCAAGTTGGAGACAATGGCCATCTGTGTTCATTTATTCCCTTTTGCTAAGAAGGATTCGCGAAGTGCTCGATACTTGAGAAGCAACTTCTCTCCAGGTGGCAAGCTGTCTTTGACGACTGGAGAATTTAAGAAAGCTTCCATCCATGCACAAAGTAATGGAAATCGCTCTGCATCAACCATTTTCAGCTTGGTGATCTCCTCATAGATTGGCATAACATAAGCAAGTGGACCAATTGATATATCTGCAAGTCCAATTGTTTCTCCACAGAAAAACATCTTTCCTTGAAGCTCTTGTTCCAATATTTTCAGGTTCTCAATTGCTAATGCATATGCTTCCTCTTGCTCTTTCCCTTGTGATATAAAAAGACGCCAAATTGGAGGTGACAACTGCAGCATAGATTGAGCATCATTTCACAGTAGAGATGCAAGCAAGGCAAAAAAAAATTGTGGATCACAGGCAGAAATCAAATTTAAAAATTGTTACATTTGTAGCGATTCTTCTGTTCTTTGTAAAGTGAATCCTAACGAGCAGGTAGAATGAAGAAATAATGTGATCAATGTACACTTCTTACAAAACTTTGAGTGTTCAGTTATGAAAACAATCTAGTCAAGTTCTCAGTGTGGTAAATTATTCCTACATCACGGCTCTGTTTTGGTCTCTCTGCTGTTTTTTATGGTCACTACTAGCACTAAATTAGCTAGTTTCTATCTTGGTATTCTATCCAAATTTATGGAGTCTTTGATTTTTTATTCCCCCTGCAAACGTTATTTTCTTGTCCTACTGTATAGCAGCTTGACAAGACCATCTGAACAGGGAAGATATCAGGAAGGAGAAGTCTATTGGAAATTCTTGTATCTGTTAAATCATACTCTCCCCAACCCCACAAAAAAAAAAAAAAAAAAAAAAGCTCAGGGATATAAGTGAGACACAACACAGTAATCAATTTTGTGAGATCTATAAGAGTTGTATCAAATAGGCAAGCACCAAAAAAGCTGCAAGTACTGGAAACTGCAAACAGTATGTACCTTGTCCACTACAAATTTACACCAGAAGCGGGCCATGGCTCTCTCATAAGGATCATCAGGCAAGATGGGATTGTTCTTCCAAGTTTCTTCTATGTATTCAAGGATGACAGCTGATTCAGCTATTGGTTTTCCATTGTGCACCATCACTGGCACCTTCTTATGCACAGGATTGTATTCCAAGAGCAAATTGCTTTTGTTGGAGAGATCCTCTTCTATGTATTCATATTCGACTCCCTTAATTCTCAGTGCCCATTTGACTATGAGCACAAACGGGCTTGACCATATCCCGAATAACTTCACATCTCCTTTCTCCATTGCTTGCTTTGCTGAAGGTTCCCTCTGTGCTGCTAGAGTTTTATAGAGGGGAATGCATGTTCGTAGGAATCTTCCTTCATTGAAGACTTTTTTGTTTTCCTGAGCTCAATCGTTCATTGAAGTGAGTCTTGCTTTCTTGTTTTTTGTAATGACTTTACTTTGGTTCTCATCCATCTTTGTCAGATTGGAGTTCCTCATTTTTTCTGGGAAACTGTGGGTCGGTTTCGTGGAGGGAGCCCCAGTTGAATTAAAAGGTAACCTGCAGGGGTGGCAATCGATTTGAGCCACTCAAGTTTCGAAAAAAAAAAAAGAGGAAAGAAAGGGGATTTAGGCTTGGTTGGAAACTAAACGAACCAAGCTTGGACCAACCATCAGAACTGAAAATTAATTTCAAGCTAAGTTAAAAATCGACCTGGCTCGACTTGATTAACCTCAAAAACATATTATGTATATATATACACGCATGTATATACATACGCATAGCTTAGATGGTGGTTGTTGGATTTTAGATCGGATAACCTATAGTTTAGGGTCATTTCAAGCTTAAATATTTATTAGTTTTCAAATCTATTAAATAACAATTCAAGTTTAAACTAAACTTGAATCAAGCTTTGATCTAAAATTATATTGAGCCTGGCTTAAGCTTGAATTAATTTTCAACTTAACTATTTAAGAATTTTAGGCAAATCAATTGGGCTCATTTTGAGCTTTGTTCAGAATTAAGCTTAAATCGAGCTTAAAAATAATGATAAACAAATCAAGTGTGATTTTAATTTTCAAACTTAAAATTAATTTCAGCTAGGCTTGTTCAAACCCATACGCAATCAAGCTCAGCTCAATTACACCCCTAGTCACATGATCGGGAACATTACCTCAAAATTTCTAGTTGGACATTTGATTTACTAAAAGCTTTTTTAGATGGCAAGCCCCATATAGAGTTGATTGGGCCATGTCGGCTTCACTGCATAAGAAACATATTGAGGGAAAAATTGTAAAAAGAAAAAAAAATATATGAATCTGGACTTACAAATGAATATATCTGATCCAGATTATGGCCATGCAATTTTTCTTTTAATCGAACTTCTACTTTTCTAAATTGAATTTTACATGAACAAATATGGCTTTTTATTTCTCCTCGAGGGTCTAAACCCCATTTTCTACCCTGTACCAGCCCTATGACCTTGAGGGCCAACACCAACCTGGCATGTGCCCCCCATCTTCTACCCCATAAGGCGTTGTAGTTTTGGCCCATGAGAGATTGAAGAAAAAAATATCATAATCGAGCTGCTCTCCTTGGTCGCTTTCCCACTTGAAATTATAGATAATCTATGGCAATTTTCCTTGGTCTCTTTTGATAGAGTAGATCGATGACAATAACATGGTGGAATATTCTTGGTTCTGACAAAAAGAAAAATCTCTTCATGTACTTCCAAATACCAAACCGCATAGTGATAGATTTAAGACCTGGCAGTTTATTTGAACAAATCTTGTCTATGTACAAGTTCAGACACATCCTGTTATAAATTCCAAATTGTTAAATCTCAATAAATTAAAGCCTATAGGTTGGAACTAACTTTTTTACATATTGAATGCATGCAATTAGCAATAAATAAGACCAGTTGTTGTTGGGTTAACCTACCTTTTGTGCTGTGAACCTCACGGATTAGCACTACTAAGATATTGGAAAGTCAAGGATCTATATGAATATGGAGGTCATAAGGTGCATTACTAGCATCCTATTACTTGAACCCACACTTGTGATTGATGGCTTTGGGCTGGTAGGCGAAGGGGAGGTTTAATGTGTAAAAGCTATGTATGACCATCTAGAAAGCAAAGGGAAATGCATGCAGGGCAATGGAGAGTTTGGATAACCATTTGGAATTTAAAGGTTGCTTCTAAAATAATAACTATTGTTTGTACTATGAAAATTTTCTAAGAATCTATTTGGTTGGGGATAATTTAGTATGAAAAAATAAATTTTATATCAGATTATCATGTTTGGTATGAAAAAAAGAAGAAAGAGATGGTAAAAAAAATAGTAAGCCCCATACTTATTTTTCGGAAAAAGAAGGTAAAACAAATGCCCTGGAAGAGTTGGTATTCGGTAAATTTTCAAGTGGTGGCTTGACAAAAATAACCCTAATAAAGCTACTATGTAATCATTGAATTTGTTTAATGTCTTGTTAAATCCATTCAATAGAGAGCTTTTGTAAAAAAATTAAGATGGGAATGGCATTATACAAAGGACTATATAATGATAATTGTTATATTAAAACTGATGGAGATAATAATGCTAGTGTAGTATTAAAAAAATATTTTATATTGGAGGATGTATTGATAAATTTAATCACATTCCCATATAAGATTATCTTCAATCAAATACAGTAATCTTTTTTTAGTATTATTTTTTAAAATAATTTTTCCATCAATCAAGTATAATAAAAATTATTTTTCTCTGTAATCATTTTTTTCAGATAAATAATTTATAGGAATCGTTGAAATACCCCGTAATCTGGAACATCCCAACCAAATGGACCCAAAGAGAAACTTCATACCCAAGTTTGATTGGATAATTTACAACTTTACTCTGATGTTATGTGTTTAATTCATAATTTAAGTACTTAAACTCCTGATTATATATTTTTTGGATGCAGGAGGTCAATTCAAACGTTAAATCTGTACTGGGTTAGAAAAGGTGGCCCAAACTACTCTAGCCCAAGCTCTTGATGGGATCGGTTTAGAACAGTTTTCACGAGGGCCATCCAACCTCATAAGCAGGGGCAAATCTTGCTTGCTTGGCGCTACACTATGGATTATTGGGAAGGCATGAAACAAAACCTCTACCGCGGTATTTGGTGTTTGGATGGTCTATCATGACCTGAACCCACCATACATAAAGACTCAAGAGAATACATCAGGCGTACAAGTTGAATATAACCTCAACAATATTGGACATCATTTCAAAACAATGTAAAATAATTCCATCATTAATAACAAAAATTGTCCAATTATAATGTTCAATTATAGACTGGTACCAGTGATGTTCTAACTATTCCTCCTCTTATCGGTAAGCTCAAACCATAACCGAGTACAGAGTATCTTTGACTCCTAAAAGGAAAAATAGAATAGTATGAGCTAACAATTTAGTAAGAATCCACATGCACTCACATTGATGTATATTATAATATTTAAATGGAATTATCCAGCAACACGTATAATAATTAGAATAGGATTAAAATATCATTAACATTTAATGTATATTTAAGATAATTAGTACCTGAGTTCCTTTACCTTTCATGAGTGAAGATTTATCAAGAAATAATACAACCTCCATTCAACACTCATTCAATGAACATTTCATTACCATTT
Source organism: Elaeis guineensis (assembly GCF_000442705.2). Classification (NCBI taxonomy): domain Eukaryota; kingdom Viridiplantae; phylum Streptophyta; class Magnoliopsida; order Arecales; family Arecaceae; genus Elaeis; species Elaeis guineensis. Next base: position 122,215,659 of record NC_025997.2, read on the forward strand.
ATAATTCTTTATCAAATATGTAATTCAGCACACATTAGCGTATACAACAAATAATTTGGTTTGAATTCAGCTTTGGGCTAACCACAATTATATTTTCAGTCTGTGATGGAGCAACAATAATGTCATGTTTCTGGCTTGTGACAGGACAGTAATATTATCTTAGTTTGGAGCTTATACTCCTCCAAACAGTTCTAGTGCACATATCAAATTTGTTATTTTTGACTTTACAGGAAGGCAGCTTTCCATTCAGTTACCTTGAATTATCTAGGTGGCAATAAATTATCCCAGTAACTAGTAATGTTGGTTGCCTTTATTTGAAAAGCAAGCTCCTTCATCTTGAAAAGAAAGAATTTTGTTTTAAGCTACCAAGATGGGTTTCTAAGAGAATTGTCCCAATGAGGCACGGAAGGGAAAGGAAAATATCAATGGATTTCATTCTCTTACCAACTAGGATTGTATTTTCAAAACAATAAAGAAGGTAGCAATATCCTAAATTTCAACTTTGCCTTATTAACGAAATGAGCTTGGAAGTTGTTGTCAGGATTGGAGGCTAATTGGAAGAACCAAATGATCAAGGCTTACTATGGCAGAAGAAATCTTGGAATGCAGGTTAGGAGATCCACAAAAAAGGCTTCACTGGTTTGGAAAAAAATTAGCAAGGGTCTTAAAAAATTTTGGAATTGCATATCCTTCAACTTAGGTAATGGAGATAACATTCACTTGTGGGAGGACTTTTGGCTTGTTCCAGTGCTACTTCACTTTTCTTTGAGTAGAATAGCTTGAAGTTTTAGAGGGCCTTATCTTCCATAAAAATTAAAAATTTAAATAATATTTTTCGATTAATCTTTTTGGATGGGATCTTGGAGTATTACATTTCGTATATGTTGGCCAGTGAGACCAAGCTTCAGCTATTGGCATGGCTTGGTTGGGAACATGTGGGTCTTACCTTAGCTCATGATGGGGGTTCACTGGAGCCAGCCCCTTGCGTGCTAGGAAATTTTGGGCTGTGGCCTATGAGTACCTAAAAATTGTGCCTCACACACAGCAGAGTGAAGAGGAATCTTTGGTTCCATAGTAACCTCCAGGTGACCCCATTCATTAACTTAAACACTGATGGTTCTTTCTTGGACGTGGACAGATGTGCGGTAGCTGGTATTATTTGCATGATGCTATGGAGATCCCTCTTGTTAAGGCTGAAGCTATCTGGGCCACATCCTGAATGATGACAGAAGCACGAGGAAGCCTTACTTCAAAGCAAAGCTTAATGGATACTTGATGGAATGTTGGAATACGTGATTGTTCTTGTCGACAGGACCTTGAATTAAGATTTTTATGATCCAATATTTTAGTTATAATATCCTATTGACCAGGGGGATGGCTTTAGATTGCAATGTGATATGACCGTGATCACCTACTTGATGTCAAACATGTGGTTACAAAGAAAATCCAATATTCCGAAAAAAATAACTCTAGTAGGATGTAAATTTAAGAAGGGATTAGTGGCAAACATGGAATAGTTGTGACTGAGAGAATCCAAAAAAAAATTTAAGCCACCTCTTCATCCCACCATCCACTGTATATTGAGATGACATAAATTATTTCCCTATTAATGATTAATTAGTATTTATTATGGTAAATGTTCTCCTCCTTCCCGAGTGGGTTTGGTTGGGGCAATTGATATCTGAAATGAGAATCGAAATAGATAACTCCTATTTCAACTATTTGATTGGAGGGAGTTCCATTCCGATTCTCATTTTAGAGAAGAATGGAAATGGCCCAATTCTTCTATAACTGAATCCGGACCATCCCTACGAGAGTCAAAATCTCATTCCACCGGAATGAGATAAAAAAAAAAAAAAATCTATCAGGGTCTTTTGGATCGGATGGTGTCGGAGATCTACAGAGTGAGAGAGATCGAGGTGGAAGGTGTGGCCGACTGCGAGATGGTGGGGGCGGGCGCCGATGGCATGAAAGCGGGCAGAGGAGAGGGTGACGGAGGCGAACGAGCGGAGGAGGGAGGGGGCGGCGACGGAGAAAGAGTTGATCAGCTTAATATAGATCAGGACGGAGATCTAGAATGAGAGAAGGTCGGGGACAAGGATGGCATGGTCCGAGGAGGGGAGGGAGGCGGTGAAGCCCTTGCGGAGGGCGGCGGAGAGGGTATGGGAGGAGTTGTTAGCCACAGAGGATTCCGACGGACCTGATTGGCGAGGAAGATATTGATACCAATAATCAGAAACGGGGACGAAAGGTTTGCAGTCGCACGAAACCAGGTGCGGTGTGGACGACGGTAGGGCGGGGCCGCAGCAAGGGATCTATGACATTTAGTTCATAAAATATTTCATCTTTTATTATTTATTTAATTTTTATTTAATATTAATTTTTAAAATAATTATTTTTTAAAAAATTTAATAAAAAATATAAATAAAAATTTAAACTGATCCCTCTTTCTATCTTTGAATGAATTAAGGAACAATAATGGAAATCATTCATTTCTATTCTGATTCCAATCATGAATTAAATATTTTAAAAAATTTGATCATTTCGATTTTGATTTCGATTTCGATCCATTCTAATTTCGATTCAAATTTCGATCATAAATTAAATATTTTATTATTATTATTTTGTTGTTGTTACTGTTATTATCGAATGACCGAGAGATAAGGGAATAAATAATCTCGTCTAACGGAAGAAGGATGACCATCGGCAAAACCTAATTTATTATTATTTTTTACAATAACAATGATTGTTATTACAAACATTATTTATTCAATTTTATTTAAAATTATATGAAATATAAATATTGACTACATCACGCCTCTTCATCTCTATATCTATTAAACTAATACGAGAGAGAAAACTCCATCCTCTCTAAAATTCAAGAAAAAAACAGTAAAATCATTAAAAAAAAAGCCGAGTATGGCATGAATTTTAAGTTAACTGAAATTTTATTGAAATAAAAATTTTCTAATTTACCATCAGTGAGCTAAAACTCTTTTTGATTAAAATGATGCTTCTATAATTAGAGAAATTCATAGATTAAAAATATAAAATCAATATATTATTTTTTAAATTAAAATATTTTTCTATAAAATACTAACCTTTGCACGTGCATCAAAAATGAAAAAAAAAAAAAACCATGTTGTTCGTCAAAAAAAAAAAAAACATCATTTCTTTACATCTTATTAACTCATTATATATATTTTTTATTTTTATATTTTAAAACAGGTTACGTCGACCCAGGCCAAAATTCCATCTCCGGGCCGTCAAGTCGCACTCGGGGGACGGGACGTGGAGGAGCCACTCCTGCTAGGGTTCCGGAGAAACATTTTTCTCACGCTTACCGCTGCGGTTGTTTCCGCCCCCGGCAATTCTTCCACAGAAGGTATGCCCGTGAGATCAAATGTTTACTTCCTTTTCCTCCTCCTCTCTCTCGATCGTCGCTCTATTCGATTAGAAAAGTGGGCGTTTCTCGTGATCTGTGAAGGCGAGCTGGGGTTTCGGTATCCTTTCTTTCTCACGGGATCTCCGTCGATCTTAGGTTCCGAGGATGCTTTTGTTTACCATTGATCGATGCATTGCGTGCTCCAAAAAACTCCTTCATGGATCAATTTCACTTGTATTGGTGTACATCATTCACCCTTTATGGTACCTTCGCTCACATTACTGTAGATCAGTCAGGCTTTATGGTACCATAGGTAGGGCACAGGGAGACTGGGGTTTTTAGGTGGAAATGATTGGCGCCTTTTACTCTGAATCTCTGATCCTTTTATTCCGACCAAAATCCGATCTTTCGACAAGAAAGGAACCTTTTTCTTTCAGCATGTTTAAAAAATTGTGACTTGATGTGCATGCAACAACCTTAGACATAGCGGCACCTCAATGTTGACAACTTATGGACTAGAATTATATACTGGTTTCCAGATGGAAGGTTTTCGTGTTGCCTAAAGTTTTTTGGTCCTTTCAAATATTTTAAACTTTTTTGTTATGCTTATGATTTCTGGAGATGAATGCATCTTACGCATCCAATTGCTGCTGGTTTAATGCAGTTAAAATGTCTCACTATTTTTGGAGAATTCGTTCTTTTCATTTTAGAGTGGATCTATGTCTGACATGTTTTTGTTAATCAGGCTTGAAGTCATGGCAGGTCCTGGCAGATCCATGGTGTATTCGCTACTTCTATTCGCCACTATTCTCTCACTTCTTGAAATGTATAGAGGGAAGTTGGCATCTTCTGAGTTGCTGACGATTTTTGGTGGCTTTATCAGCTCCCTTTTATTTCTTGTGCTGCTAACAGTGAGTTCTAAGTTCCTTAGTCGCTATTTTATTTTATCCTCTGCATGCAACTTTTTGCTGATACTATGTGCGTGCCAGTTTTTTTTTCTTCAGTTGTTATTGTACCATATTTTTCTAAATTGACTATCATTCCCTTCTTTTATATGAATCACCTCTCTTCACTCATGTCTATAAGCTATGATCTTTTACAGCAGAGCATCATAGTTGAATGTATTAGCATAAGGCCATAACAGAATCTCCTTTTGTCAGGTACATGTCTGAATAACAGATAAGGTCATTAGGTGTCAAGAGTGGTCAGTGATAAGTATATCTTAATTCTTGATTTTAAATTCTGTACAAACCTTGAAAATGATAGTTCTTGTTGGAAAAGAGGCTCACAATCTATAGGAACATTTGCTGTATATAAACATACATACCTTTTCCTTTAGAGTGTAATAGCCTGTTTTTGTATTGCTGCACGGATGGAGCACATGGGAGTTTGTCAAGGAGGGATTACAGTTTGAGACAATTTGTTTGAACTCCGTAGCTGTTATTTGATATTGTAGAGAATGTGATAGGATGGGGTACAAATCATTCTCTTTGAGTTGGAACTCTATTGCCTCTCCTTGCACTCTTCAAGTTGTTTGCCTCTCCTTGAACCAACATTGAAACATATTGTTTCTGTTTTTGGTCCTCAGTTTGAGTTGAATATATCCTGATAATACACTGACTTCCTTGTATAACTAAGTGCATTTGAGTAGAAAGAATGGTGAATGATCTGGCTGATAACATAGATTCTCATATGCTGTGATTTCTAGCCATCCTATTACCCTTAAATTTTTTATTCTCATTGGAAGCAGGACATTCTTTGAAAGGGACCTCATTTCAACAACTCACTTGTTTTATCCTTATGCACTGTTAGGCATGCCTTCGGTTTCATCAAACATGACGAGCTGGCTACTGGGTCATCGGTACAGTAAGGCCAAGTAATTTGAATCTCTTACCTAGGGTGCCACACCCACCTTGGAATGTCTATTTGCATTCTTCTACACTAGCTTACTAAGTGCTTTTTACACAGTATTTTGAGAGCTCTCTTTCCCAACTCTTGCACCCAAATCCATGCACAGTCCAAGCATCATAGTAGATCAATATTTTGGCATTCTCCACATGAAAACCCACATATAGTCTAAAAGCTACCTAAATAACAGTATAATGTTATAATAATAGACTTAGGCCTACATAGTCTCAAATGTAAAGTAGATCAATATTTTGGCGTTCTCCAAATGAAAACCTTTGTAAAGTATATATGTTACCTAAATGACAATATAACTTTATAATAATAGACTTAGGCCTAAGGTTGGCTCCCAAGATTGTAGGATTTTGAGATGGATGTAATCTAAGAAGATCAATTAGATATAATTATCCTATCATGAAGCTAAGAAGTGATATCGGTAGAGGATAATGAGAAGAGAAAATGCTTGAGATGGTTTCTGCATGTCCTACATTGGCTAGATACTAGCTATGTCTGGAAGGAGTCTCTAACATGGGCTGAATGGTTTTCAACTGAAAACGGGACAAATATCATATGGGTAAAGGCTTAAGGCTGATCTTGGATGCAGACCAACATTGATTGGGGACTCACTTTCTTACTAGAATTAATTCTTGTCTCGATCCATTCCTTAATAGTTTTAGTTTCTCTTATGAACCATGTTTTTGTTTTTGTTCTGACACTCTCTGCAATTTCCTAAAGCTTCCATGATCAACCTTCGGGAAAACATCTAGATTTTGTTAGAGATTAATGTCAGTTATCCAAACATTTATCAAATCTTCCTCATATAGTATTATTGCTCATAAGTGTAGTTCTTTTAATTTGGGGCCATTATGACTGCGATAAACTTGGGATAAATCTGGAGGGAAATGGAGGAAGAAGCAAAGAGAAGGAATCAAAGGGAAGGTGAATGAGGGTGTCTTATGACTGCTATACAAGTTGGGAAGACTAAGCCTGAGCTGTAGCTCCCTCCATCCAAAATATATGTTTACTGATTTGACTAATCTTTTTGGTGTTGGATAAACCAATAAATGTGTTAATTTTGATCCATCATTTTTCTAATAGCCTTACATAAGAAGTGATCGAGCCACTTAAACCTGGTGTCAAATAGCCACAGAAGTCTTCAAAATAGGATAAGATGGAGCTTCCATTGGGAAACAAATATGCCCATATAACCGATTTGCTTATGAAGGCTAAACTAACAAACTTAAATGTCCAACCTTACTCCACACTTTCTAGCTTGGATTGAATTTTATATAAATAATAAATATGAAAAAAAATGTGTATGACATGCAAACAGAAAGTTCTAGTGTTGTGTTTTTCTGCTGTCAGTTATCTTAAGAATTACAACCTGCCTGACTTGAAGTTGTTAACTTCTAACACATTTTTTTTTTTGTAAAAAAATGATAATTTCTCATTAAAAGATCTAATAGAGAACTTTTTGTTTACTGGTGTTATATACATAAAATTTCAGTCGTCAAGCAATGTAGCCTTAGCTAAAGAGCAAGGACCTATCAAGTTATGTTGACTTCACTTTTTCTGCAGTTCATCGGGAATTATCAAGAGTCGAGTGGGATGAAAACAGGATGGGGTGCTGGTAAGTGTAATAACATTTTCCAGGCATTTCTATTTAGTGACCCTCTCTTTTTCTTCTTTTTAAAAGAAAATTTCTTTCTTTTTTTTTTGGCAGTTGTACTGGCAGAAATTGTTGCTCTTATTGCTGCTAGCACAGTTCATCGTGTCTGTGTTACAACATGGTATTGAATTTATATTATCTCTCGTTGCAGCACTTTATTTTTCTAATATTTTGATGACATTAAGGTTGTAGGACAGATAAATCTCTGACAATTCTTTTAGATGTTTGCGTGATAAACAAAGCATATATACTGATAGATTGCTTAGTTTTAGTTGTCAAGACACAGATAAATGAATTTCTAGGGTGTATCTTCCTTTATTTCCATAAAAGGAATTCCTGGCTGGAAGTTTATGATTGCTCTACAGTTCTAAGTATTCCTGGTTGAGAAGGTTGGTCCTGTTCCATAATGCCAAGGTGGATTAGGTTAGTGATGTTAAAGAAGGAAGCAGAAGAATATCTATTTGGATTTCGAGTCCTGGGAATCTACCCTATTCTTTCTTTTAGATCCCCCCACCGCCCCCCTCTCCCAACCGTGCGCTCCTTTTACATTTCTTTGATTGACTACTTCTGTCATTTAATTAATCTACTTTCATAGTGGTCTCACCATTATAGTTTCACTCAATTTTTGGTGTTATCTACAGCTCACATTTAAACAGAAATTTCTTGTCTTCACCATTATGCACTTTCACTGAAAGATAACGTTGCCATCATGCCTGGTCATTTGAACTATGTACTTCCATTCAAATAGTCCTCCAGTTATTTGTGAACTGAGGTATATTCTACTGCACTACATGTTATAGACTAGTCACCAATGCCCATTCGTGGTGGCTGTTCACCTAATAAGGTTTCTAGGAGGGGCTTCCATCTATTATTGTCATCGAGCTTTAAGTTGTTTATGAATGTTTGTAGGGATAATCTTTCATAGCAGATGTGGTTGAAGAGGGGATTACTATTTATTTCTTGGATGCTGTGAATCTGCACAGGGTTTTGTTGCTATTTTAGAATATGTGACATTTGATGAAGATTATCCTCTTTATCCCACCTTCATTTTAGACTGTTACTAATGGATAGCACTAACAGAATTGTGAGTCAGCCAAGCACGATGCTCAGACATCATCATATCATCTACCTGATATCACAACTCTTCACAAGGCTTACACAGTTTCAGCTATCAGCCCCTGTGCTGACTTCATGGCAGTTCCAATATGCTTTTACCTCTATTGAAAGTGTTTGCAAGAGACATTTAATAATTCCCATAATGATAGTGTCAACACACTCCTTTTGCTCTATTAGTAGTGATGCTCATATAAATAGACATACACAGGTGAAAGTAAATCTGACATTTCGTACACCCACTCGAAAGGACTATTTGTGCTAGATTAAAATCAAGGCTTAGGAGTTAGAGCATTGTTCTCATCCATCAAATAGAGCATTACCAGCTGCAGCTGGGTGTACATTATCAAGTCTACACTTGTTGCTTTTTTTGGGTTGATGCAATACAGTAATAAAGGGGATTCATTATGAGGATGCCATACGGTTCTACTCGAAAACTTCAGAATCAACCTTGCTCAGGAGTCCTGTACATATTTCCATGTGGCCTTTTTTTAGTTTTTTGAGATGAATATGTCATATTGTTGATGGTGTATCTTAGAAAATTTTGATGGTCAGCTCACCAGTTTTGCTGAAAATGGCATCTGACCTTGATCGAGCAATTTATGGGTTAAACAAACTTCCCAGGAATGCTTGATTGTATGGAAAGTTGTGGTGCTCAAATAAGCCCTATGGGTCATCCCTTTCTTCAAACATATGCATATATTTTTTCTATTATGTATGGATAAGTTTGTGGTCGCATGAGTATACTGCAAGTGGATCTTATTGTTGGTATCAAGGTCCTTTAGACTTTTAAGGATATGTTATCGTCTGAATGCAAAAAAATCAAGTTTCTGAAAAGATCAAGTTTGCTTTCGGGAGGTGGACAGCGCTGTGGATTGGGTTGCATCCTTTGTTGCCGAGCATACCGGAGATTGAACCTGGCATCAAGACGATGACTGCCTTCATGCTCTGTGAGATATTTTGTATTTTGATTTCCTGGGCTGTACTCACACTAGAACGGTGTGATGGGCCGCTTGTACCAAAAAAAAAAAAAGAGATCAAGTTTGCAGAACAGATTTTTGGAGTACGAGTCCTTAATCATCATCTTTTTTTACAAATTTGATAGTGACTGATCCACAAGCCACATGGCAAGGTTCTGATATTTTATTATCTATCTTGTCTATTTTTCTTTCTTGTCATCTTAAGCTAACCAAATGTAGGGGCAGTTCTGACCTTTATAGAGATTGTAGCAGGTCATGTCTTTCTCACTCATTTTTTTCTTGTGAAAACAACCATGTATGACTTTATCGTGCTATAGCAATGAATTGCATTTTCAGATCAGCTGACCCAGCTAAATGACAAGTTGTGACAGCAACTCAATGTTCTTACCATTTTATTTTCTTTGTTTGCATGTATATCTCTCTCTCTCTCTCTCTCTGGAGTAAAAAAGGGAAAGAGAAGAGTTTTTGCATCATTTCTTTTAAAACGTACTGCTAGTTGTTATTTATTTGTTTTGGTATATCTCAAAGGGTTGTGAGATTGAACCTTAAGTTTAACACAGTCTTTCCTTTGTTCCGGATGCTTGCAGTTTCTTATTTTCAGCTGGACTTCTTTATGAGGTTAACAAGCTTTCAGGGATGATGCTCATGAAAAGTGAATCAAAAGGGCGGCGCCATTGAATGAGTGGCTCATCAATTGTGGATCAGTAGAGTGAAAGCCTCTAATTGCGCAAATATGGGCCTTTGTTAAGATTAGACTCTTCAATTTTACATCTGGATACGCAGATTATTGAGGATGATGCCTTTCAGAAAATGATGTTTTGTCTAAAACAGGTGAGATTTGGTACATTGCTGCTGGTCAGGGTTCATGCCCTCATTTAGGGGAGACCATAAAGAGGGCACGGTTTTCTTTCCATAAAGATGAATCTTGATGCTTTTTTTTCGGCTGAATGATGGTGTCAAGCTTGTGATTTGAAAAGGTGGGCTGTGTACATCTTATTTAGTTTGCAGCATATCTGATCAATTGGGACATCAATACCTTTTCAGAGATAGCAGGTTGTGATTGATACATAGAGCGTGGACCCAGGATATGATATGGCCTACTGTAGTGCACGGGTGATTCAAATGACAAAGGCCTGTGCATGCCAAGTCGCATGGGTTGAAATGGGAGGGCATTATGTTGGCACTAAACTATCTGAGGCTGATCTGGTCATGATTCATGAATAGCCGTTGCATGAGTCAAAGGTTAGGGATTTTCCCATAGAGTCCCTGTGAAAATTCTCCCTTTCTGGTAATTACATGCATGCCCTTTGCGTTGCCTGGATGCACACGAATCCCATTCTTCCAGGTGATATTTCCATTAAGATTTGTGGCTGGATTTCTATGTAGTATCTACCACTGGATGCGGGTTGTATCTTCCATGCAACAGAATGATTGATCTTCGTTCGCAGCATGAATCATTGGATCGTGCATTGGACAGCTTTTAAAGCATGATGTCCATCTTGTGATTGGTGTTGATGGATGGTAGGAAGAAGTTGGAGAGCTTTGAAAGCTGTATAAAGTGCAATCCAATTTTTGACATTGTCAAAGAAAGTCGATTGTTCTTTTGCACGGAAGGTACAACCCGAACCCTCTACCACTTACAGTTGAAGGGCATTTTTTTTTTTTAGGATCCTAACGCCATCTATTTGTTGATTTGTTGCCAAGCGCCTAACAGCCATCAGTGACCTTTGAAATGTCCGGCGAGGCATGATGGTCCTATCAATTAATTTATGGCATGTAATTGTCGGAGGCTCAGTTTAGTTTGTGGGAAATGCTTTGTGCACCGCGGGAAAAGGCTCTTGGACTTATTGAAGGGCTGTAAGTCCAGGTGCATCCAAATCTTGCTGGGATTACCAGCCTCCGCATCTGCCGTCCTCCTTCCCAACTCTTTCTCAAGACAAACTGGGACCAATATAATATATGAACCGGCTTTTTTTTTTTCCCTTCCATTTCATTTAAATTATTGAAGCAATGGACCTTCTTAATTTATTTGAATGCACGATGCTTGCTTGGAAACACAACCATTTAAAATGCTTTAGGTTTCGTTTGCGCATGCCATTTGACATCTTCAATATTCTTAGAAGAAAACTTCTTGAACATAGCGTCCAATAATCTCAGCCTCATGCCCTCCCTCCAGAGTTTACATTGCAGTCGGTCAGAAGTGCAGAAATAGGAAGCTCCCTGTGATATTTTATGTATTTGGTGAAGTCCCGTTCCTCTCCCACTGACCATGCACATTTTTTAGGCTACGCCAACTTGCGGAGGAGAAGAATGATCAATTTGATAAAAACGAATGGTTTTTTTTTTTTTTTGGTGATTGGTGCTTTCTTGGGGCTGCTCAACAAGAAAAGAAAGTAAAAAGAAGAATTATGATTGTTTCCCTCTTACCCCTTCTCAGGGATTTCCCTAGTTTACCCGGCGTAGCATGGGTGACAAATTCGAAGATTAACACCCTAAATCACAGAACTGGTTGATGTCTGGGGACAACAAGCAACAAAAACTATCAAGTTTTAAAGACAAGATTGCCCCAAAGAAGGGACATATACCATGTAACCGCTATACTAGATCTATATTACTGTTGAAATATCCCTGAGCTTAACTGCGGTTGATGCCATAAGGAACATGTCAATTTGATATTCAGCTGATTTACTCGAGCCAAGTTTGCCATGTAGTTTGCATCCATGTTTTTTTTTGAATTTGCAGATAGTGATTTGAGAAGCAAGATTGAGAAGAGTCTTGGCATATTTTCTGTTTTTTCTTGAAAATACCAAGTTAGTTCGTTTTTGTAATGTGAGCGGTTAATTAAACTTGTTTTCAGTTGCGATGATGAAGAATATTATTCTTAAGGTCCATTTTTGGTACCACTTTGGAAGCTCATATAAAATCTTAGTAATTTTCTGCATGCATTTTGTGCTTGTATGGCTGAGGTTGGTTCGTGGCCATGTGAAGAGGACATGTTTCAAGTTAATTGACCGCTGGCACATCCCAAAGTTCACTTTTCATGAAGAAAATACGCCAATCTTTTCATCCGAATTCAGTGAAGCATTGTCAGCTATGACTTGAGGTTGGATGAGAACCACACAACACATCCAGCTTTTCTAGTGGCATCCGTCACAACCGTCACCCCATCAAGTTGGTATATAGGTTAATGAATCCTGGAAGGACGCTGACGCTGTACGTTTCTAGTCTCTTTATCTCCTTTGGAAACAACATAAAATTATAAATTGTTAACCCCTAAGGGATAACCAGGAAAACATCTAACACGTTATTTGCCTTCTCAGGTAAATTCGACATAGATTTTGGTTGTTCGGACCGACTTTCTTTAGTACCAAGGCTTCGTAGCTGAGTATCTTGAAAAACTTAAAAATAAATAAATAAATAAATAAATAAATAAATAAATATTTAAAGATATTTTTGTTTTTTTTTTTTTTTTTACACGGATTCAATTTTTGAATGAATACATCCAACAACATCATAAAACAAAATATCTTCTGGAGATTTAAAAATTCCGCTGATACCAATGATGATCCCAAATGCTCCGCCATAAAAATAACCGTCTAATTGACCGTCGAGTTCGTCTTTTAAAAAATATGCCTAAAAGACAAATCTACACAATCGAAGAGTGAAGTCACGATGTCCCGTGGAAGGGATGGCCGGCCTCATTCCGCGTACACCTCCGGATCCAAACGAGGCATTCTATTAACCGTACCAGATTGGATTGGAGTTTGTCGCAGACCAAGATATGACGTCCTTCCGTAAGTAATTCGTGCTGATTGAGCCCACTTGTTGTGTTTGTTAGTAGTTCTGACCAGCCAGAGAGAGACGGTACTTTAATGTGAACAGCTTTTGATAGCTTCCATCCTTAATGGAACATTAAGGACTGCTTTTAATAAGTGGCCCAAACTTTTAAGAATTCTCTCAGTCTGACCTTATGAAGAAGTAAGAGGTGGTTGTATGATCTAACCATCCAACAGCAGCACTTCAAGGAATCAGGCACATTTTTGTGAATCAAACAGCAAGTATCATTCCTCTACGGATGGGCAGATAACATACAATAATAGAACTCATGATCCGTTCACCGGAAACAGCTTGCTGTTTGACGGCATCCCTTATTTTTTTTAAACCAACCCTTCGATATCCTTCTAGTTCTAAGTCTTCAGCTTCTGTTTTGTAGCTATCCACGAACGGCTGATCCCTTTTCCCTTCACCTCTTGCCAAGCCTTGACTTCGTCGCCTCGTGTACCAAAGAACCCAACTGGCAATTCCTTCAATTTTTTAGATCCAATAGAGTCAATGACTTAGAAAATTAAAATATATAAGACGACAGAAGGTTGGGTGGGACAATCATGAATTTATCAAAGGAGTGCTACAGAAGAATAGCTCGGGGTCCACACAACCACCCCTGCCAATAACATGTATTAGAAGCTAAAAAAAATGGCACCAAACACTTAATTCTGGATGAATTCAAACATCCTTGCAATTTTATGTGACACACTCCATTTCTTTATTCACATCCTCTTCCTTGATTACATCCTGCATCTTCTACTGTGGAGGGCGGCAGCCTATCAATAATGACCCAGCAAATGGTAAGAAGTCCCCTCTGGCATGGATTCAACATATTGGCAGTTTAGGAGAAGCAACCAACAAGAGACCAGTGATTGCTGAATTATGGTGATTGCTGCACCATACTGATCCATCATTGTTTGGCTTCCAAGATAAGGCAAGTCTTTGGACAGACTTCCTTTTCTAACTTCCATCCTCATGATTCACGATCCCAGAAGCATTGATGAGGGTGAATTATGGCAAGTTAGCTGCTACCCTTTTTTCTGCTAACCAACAAGCTTCTAATACCAGGTGCTGATTGGAATAAGCTACTCTGGTGGTTGATTTTGCTGGCAAGAGACCGAGCGTGTTCATTATCTCCTTCAGGCTAACATGGGGACGGCTGTGCGGTTCTTGCTGTTGTTCATGTGGCTATCAGGTCTTCAACTTTGTTCATGCGACACCGATCAACAGGACGGTAATTCTCATCCTGCTGTTTCTTTGTCCACTGAATTGAAATGGATTATAGGAAGAGATTTCTTCTTTGTTAGATGAAGCAGTTCATAGAGGTATGAGGTGGTTGGAGGTCCCATAGAAATGTGTTTTGATGAGCTTGGTCATGAGTATCATGATATTTTGGCCCAAAAAATCAGCATGTGGAATGAAAATCGCAAGTGTATCAATGATTTCCCAATCTGTCTAATCTAAATCAATATTCATTGTCCTTTCTCTACCTATTAAAATCCCCAAGAAGATTAAATTCTACTTAATAGTTCATCACATCTCTAATAATATTATGTGAGCCACAAATTTTCACCTCTCGATGCACAAAAGTTTAGCAGCAAGATTTCTTTCCATTCTTACATTCTGGAGGATTGATGATAATAGACGTAAGCCACGAAAACACGTCAGTTCCGTTTTAGACCATTCATTGTAGAGAAACTCTTCCAAACTTTTTGTTGTCTCATCTGATCTCTGCTCCCTTGATGCATAATTGTGTTATTCTTTGCTTTTTCCCTGTTATCAATATTTGTTTCTTCTGATCTGTAGGAGAAAGGAAAGAAATGACTCAGAAGATAGGATCTAAAATTAATAAACAGAGTCAATTGTATTCTTATTGGTATAACAATGAAGTAATTTAACACTTACAGCTGCTGCTCTCCGATCACTGATGAATCAATGGCAGGCTGCGCCACCAAGTTGGGGGCAGTCAAATGATCCCTGTGGGGTGCCCTGGGATGGAGTTGTCTGCAGCAATTCCAGGGTGACAGTACTGTAAGTATTTAATCTTGTCTTCTGACTGTTCACTCTCATGCCATTCTCTACTTAATGGTTTCGGTATTTGCAGGAGACTATCAACAATGGGCATCAAGGGTACATTAAGTGGTGACATAGCTCAACTCACTAAATTGCAATCTTTGTAAGGCTTTTTTTTCCTCTCAAGGTTTCCTAGAATCTGGACTTTATCATGATACAGGTGTGGCAATTCCATGTAGGGAAAACTTCTTTCAGGAAGGAAAAAAAAAAAAAAGCTGTGCAACCTCATTACAGTTACACACAGCACTGAAACCAAGAGTATCAAAAGATGTCTCCTTTATTTGTGTGACCAGTTAATCTTTCTCCAGTAAAAACAATGAATTACCTAAATCAAGAACTTTGCAAAAACACTGCACCATCTAATCTACCTGGCAACTCTTGCTACTCATGTCTGAATTGCCAACGGATAAGCATAATGAAATCATGCATCATAATGAATATAAGGTTTAATCGTATTTTCTGGATAGAGTAGAATCTAAACCAAACCATCTGCAGGGACCTGTCCTACAATGGTGAACTTGGTGGTCCATTCACTCCAAATATTGGGAACTTGAAGGAGCTGACCACCCTGTAAGTCGAACAGCATGATTACTTATTCTCAAAGATCCATCTTTCTCTGACTAATTCACTTGACCAACAATACCGTCTGCTGTACTTCTCAGGATCTTGGTCGGTTGCAGCTTTAGCGGTACCATTCCATCAGAATTGGGCAATTTAGCAGAGCTCTCATTCTTGTAAGACTTGCTTGATTGGACTTAACAAAACTGCATCTTGTCACTCCATCTTAATTATTCATCGGTAAACAAGGATCTGATTTTTCTTTTCCACCAACCATAATTTCCAGGGATCTGAACTCAAATCAGTTCACTGGAAATATACCTGCCTCCCTTGGGAATCTCTCCAATCTCTACTGGCTGGACCTGGCAAACAACAAGTTGACTGGGACGCTCCCCATTTCAGAGGGAACAACCCCTGGTTTGGACCTGCTCATCAATACAAAGCATTTGTGAGTGTTCCTTTCCAATTTCTTCATCATCTGTCCACAAAAAGAGGGAAGAAGACGATTTATGTTGCATTTTTTAAAGTCAAGCAATTTAAACAAGTGCTGCTATATGCTTCTTTTCACGTGAATGATTCCTCTCTCCTTTGGGTGATGACAGCCATTTCAACAAAAACCAGTTATCAGGTCCCATTCCAGAACAACTATTCAGCTCACAAATGACACTGATACACATGTAAGCTGCTATTTCTTATTGTCATTGTCAGACTTATCATCTTAGCTCTTCATTCTGACTGCTTTTAGCTGTATGTTGCAGACTCTTCGATGGAAATAAATTTACTGGGCCAATTCCAAAGTCCTTAGGACTTGTGAAATCACTCGAGGTCCTGTGAGTATCTTCTAACCACCAAGTGGCATAGCTCTACTGTCCTGTTCACTAAAATGTTTCTATATATTTACCTCGTATCATAAAGGAAAGGTTCATAACCATAATTTACCCTGTTGCAACAGTCGTCTTGATCGGAATTCTCTGTCAGGTTCAGTTCCTTCTAATATTAACAATCTTACAAGCATCAATGAATTGTAAGTGATCCCTATATCAATCGCAATTGAGACAGGTCCATAACAAGTGTTTGTAAGTTCCATCTATATTAATTTTTTTATGGCCATCATTTTCAGGAATCTAGCAAACAACAAGCTGAGAGGGCCCATGCCAGATTTGACTGGAATGAACAACCTAAATTATGTGTAAGAAGCCATTCAAACTTCACTGCTAGTTAAAAGCTTCAAAGTATCATATGACTGTTAAAGGGCAATTCCTTAATCTGGTCTACAGGGATTTGAGCAACAACACTTTTGTTCCTTCAGAAGTTCCAGCCTGGTTTTCAACAACACAATCTCTCATGGCCCTGTGAGTTTTCTTAGTTTTCACTAGAAATTGTGAAACACTTTTGTTTAGTATCAAGTCAACTCATTTAAAATGTGTGGTTTTTATCCAGAGCAGTAGAATCTGGAGGTCTTTCTGGGCAAATCCCAACAAAGCTATTCAGCTTTCCTCAACTGCAGCAAGTGTAAGTGCGTTGCAAAGTGATCTTTAATAAGAAAATAAGAGAAAAAAAAATTCTACTGATGGACCAGAGTAAAATGGATCCTCCTATACCAATCTCATTGCTGTAAATCTTTCACAGGATGCTAAAAAACAATGAATTCAATGGCACCCTTGATATGGGCAGCAGCATCAGCTCCCAGTTACAGACTGTAGATTTCCAAAATAATTCTATTGCTTCGGTCACCCTGACTTCCAGCTACAAAAATACTCTAATGTGAGTTCTTTCCTTATTCCAATTCACTATACACTAGAATCTACATTGCATTTCTATCCTGCACATCCTCATCTACAAGTCATTTTGCTTTTCTGTTGTAGACTTGTCGACAATCCTGTGTGCAATTCTCAGCTATCAAATACCATATACTGCCGCCTTCAGCAACAGACATTAACACCATATTCTACCAACCTATCCCAATGTGGCTCCACATCATGCCCCAGCGATCAGAGTCTCAGCCCTCAGAGTTGTACTTGTGCGTATCCATACCAGGGGTCGATGATTTTTAGAGCACCTTTTTTCCGAGATACGACTAATAGCACACGGTTTGAAGAACTGGAGATGAGCTTGTGGACAAAAATTAAACTTACTCCGGGTTCAGTATATCTTTCAGACCCTTTCTTCACCAGCGATAACTATCTGCAACTGCACGTAGAACTCTTTCCATCTACTGGAATGTACTTCAACCGGTCAGAAGTTCTAAGAATTGGATTTTATCTTAGCAACCAGACTTATAAACCACCAGACGTATTTGGACCGTATTATTTCATTGCATCTCCATATACCTTCCCAGGTATATACTCCATCCTCATCTCAATATATGATATTTCATTATAGTAAAACTGACAATTACCACACATTGCAGGTGCTTCTAGTGGGAAAGCCTCAATGAGTACAGGTGTTGTTGTTGGTATAGCAGGTGGTTGTATTGTTCTTGTTGTTGGACTCATTGCTGTGGGGATCTATGCCTTACGACAAAAGAGAAGGGCTGAAAGAGCCATGGAACAAAGCAGACCCTTTGGTAATGCTCAAAATATATAACAATTATGAACGTTGAATGCCTAGTTTAATAAACTGATTTAGCATTTGAAGTAGTCTTCAGAAGGCAGGAAACATGAAATGCTGTCCACATATCAATACCACCAAGAATATGCATATATGCTAAGCATATGGGTTATGAAGAAAAGGAAAAAATGGAACATAGAAAGAATAAAAATAATAATAATAAAAAGGACTTCATAATGCACTGACATAGAAATGAACAATGAAAACATTTCTTAGATTGCTTTTGGTATTTTTCAACTTTTCAGCTTCATGGGCACCCAGTGGTAAGGATAGCGGTGGTGCACCACAGTTGAAAGGAGCAAGATGGTTTTCATTTGATGAGCTCAAAAAGTGCACTAACAATTTCTCAGTAACAAACGAAATTGGATCCGGAGGCTATGGAAAGGTAAACAAACTGGCAAGTCATCCATTAGTACTTCTAGGAAGTACACAAAGTGCGAGTGTTGTGACTTATCTTTTCCCTCTTCAGGTTTATAGAGGAATGCTACAAAGTGGGGAAATTGTTGCAATCAAGAGAGCAGAGCAAGGATCCATGCAAGGTGGACTTGAGTTCAAGACTGAGATCGAGTTGCTGTCTAGGGTTCATCACAAGAACCTTGTAGGCCTTGTTGGTTTTTGCTTTGAGCAAGGGGAGCAGATGCTGGTATATGAGTTTATTCCAAATGGAACACTAAGAGAAAACTTGATTGGTCGGTACTCCATCTGCATCTCAAAAGGTTTCTATTCAATTATGTCTTACTTTACATGAAGATGTATACTTTTGCTGTTATTTCCAACTGCAGGAAGAGGTCGCATACAACTGGACTGGAAGAAGAGACTAAGAATTGGTCTAGGCTCAGCTAGAGGATTAGCTTATCTTCATGAACTTGCTAATCCACCAATAATTCACAGAGATGTCAAGTCTACCAATATCCTTTTGGATGAAAATTTAAATGCAAAGGTTGCAGATTTTGGTCTCTCAAAGCTGGTGTCAGACAGCCAAAAGGGGCACGTTTCTACTCAAGTTAAAGGGACACTGGTGAGCATCTTTGCTCCACTAATCAGCATTTATCAATGCTTCCAGCTTCTTTTGCAATTATTACATGCCATTCCTGCATGTTGTCACTCATTTGAAGGTATTAGAATATATATAATTGATGATTTGCATAAAGATCCACTTTGATCTCCATCTAGTTCAACTAAAATAAGTACTTTGAATACTAGATTGGCATCTTTGGCGATGAACATCGCCGTCTTTCTCAATTTTCTTCTTGGTTATTCTTTACAGGGTTACTTGGATCCTGAGTATTACATGACCCAGCAGCTCTCAGAGAAGAGTGATGTTTATAGCTTTGGTGTGGTCATGCTAGAGCTGATAACATGCAAGCAACCAATAGAGAAGGGCAAGTATATTGTTCGTGAAGTGAGGATGGCAATTGATAGATATGATGAAGAGTATTATGGCCTAAAGGAGATAATGGATCCTGTCCTCCAAAATACAGCAAATCTTATGGGTTTCAAGAGGTTTGTAGAGTTGGCAATGCAATGTGTTGAAGAATCGGCTGCAAACCGTCCAACAATGAGTGATGTGGTGAAGGAAATTGAAATTATGTTGCAACAAGATGGATTGAACACAACCTCAAATTCAGCATCTTCATCTGCCACAGACTTTGGGAACACAAAGGTTACACGTCATCCTTATGATGGTCAACTATCAAGAAGAGATGAAAGCAGCAGCGCCTTTGAATACAGTGGTGGATACTCATATCCAGCAAGAATTGAACCCAAGTAGCTGTCATTCTTTTTGTTTTATTTGTTTTGCCTTTGCCATATTTGTTTGATACATTTTTCTTGATGTCTACACAAAATCTAAACGACACTAAAAGTTATTGTATCTTACAACTCTAGAATTTTTTTTTTTTGGCTCTTTGTTCTTTAATATATACAGGGTTTCGTCATAGCCCGACTGACCAATATTGTGTTGTAAAGGAAAGCTGCTGATTATATCAAATAAACAGCAAATCCTCACCATAGCAATGATAAATCATAGACTCAGGAAAAAAAAATGTCTCCCTTTTTGTTTCAAAATCTATACTTTTCAAACCATTTTACCAGGAGATTCACTTGTTATGACACTATGATGCTCCTAATATGTCCAAAGGAACATTTGGTAAATTCTGCTGCTGTTAAAGTTCATAACTTCTAAAATTTTCCAGCCCTTTGCAATGATGTATGATACTGAAATAGTTCACATGCATGTGGTTAGGTGTTCTTTGGTGCCTTTTTTATTGAAGTAAAGATGGGGAAATTCCATCACCATTCACTATGGTTATGAGAATGGTAGAGATACATTAAAAAGGAGAAATCTTTCATTCTTTTTGTTTGTGAGATGTACCTTTCTACTTGAGGTTCCCATTTTTGGTTGCATGTATTCCCTAGCTTAATTGGTAACTGATTTTTCTGTACTTTCTTATCATGATGATCTCTCAATGGGGCCTTGTCTTTTTTTCTATATGATTTTATTCATGAAACATATCAGCAAATCTATGGTCTGTGGCTTTTCTACCACTGTCTTGTGGTCAGAAACACCATCTCTCTTCTCTATAATGTGCAATGATAGGATCATCCTAGTGACAGTCCATAAACTTTTCTCAATGAAACCCTAAACATAACATATGTATTTCATAGAGGTATTCCATTGAACGGTCAAATTCCCTCCTTAAAAAAAGTTAAGCATTATTAGCTGAGACACCTTCAGAAAATATTATTGGCGATAAGGAGATTACAGTCTAGACTTTACATAGATGAAGCAAGAGCATCAATTCTTTGATACATGATCATGATTCTGAGTGCAAATCAGGTGCACCTCCAATGTAATCAAATGCACAGTTTGGTTAACACCAGAGAAGAAATGTCGGTGCCAAAATCCTAGCATATCAACTCTTAATCTTGGTTCATAAGTACTTAAACTAGCAAGACATAGAGGCATAGAGCATGCCTTGCCTTCTATAACAATCTAATATTTCGCCAGAAAACCACTTCATCATGGATATAGCCCTTTTCTCAAATTCCCAGCGCAAGAAACGAAGACCTAGCAGGTAAACTTTCTACTGAGGTTCGAAATTGGGTAAAGTATTTCTCTAGGAGCCATATCTGATTGGAATTTGCTTTTAAATGGCAGAGTGGGTGGATTTTGGTAGAGCAAGATACTTTTAAGCATTCATGCATTTCTAATTCTTGATTAAAAAAAAAAAATCAAGAAACTGACATGCTAAACTGCCAGGTGTTCATAAATACCAGTTTGCTCTTCCATCACCTTTGTGCTGTGATCAATAGCAAAGATAGATTAAGCCTAAAGCCTTCATGAATCCTACAGAACCACAATAACTATTTTATCTCAAGCTTAAAGAAGGGAACCTTTTTGGGGTTCAGTGCCACGACGAAGAGGGCTTCGGTTGGGGTTGGCGGGCCGGTGATCAACATGATGGATCGCGATCAAACATGGGTACGCCGCCGCCGTTTTCGTTTTTCGGCGAAGCATGAAAGGTGTTTTCACCGCCACCGAGCGATAGCCAAAGAATACCGGTGTGTTTCTGTAGGCCTCATCCATCGTGCGCTTGCGCTTATCTGGATACATTGGTCATCATTAGATATCTGATGTACGCCAAGTAGGATGTAATTTCTCCCTGTAAAATGGTATCGAGCAGGGGTATATACGATCTGATTTGATCTAATTTAAAAATATTTTTAAATTAAATCAATAAATTATAATTTATCAATTTTATAAATTAAATTAAATTATTTTATCACTCAAATCAAATCAGATCAGATCTGTGAACTATGGTTTGGTCTGATTTGATTAACGATTTGACATATTACAACATGAAAATTAAAAAATTTTGAGAAAGAAAAATATTTTAGCCAAATAAAGATTAAAATTATTGTGATAGCTTTCGGACCAATATATAGCTCTGATTTTTAAAATTATTAAAAGTGAAGATTACGCCTATAGCCTACCAAAAGCGAGACTCTATTATAGGGTTTATGTGTTAGTATATATATACGAACATGTTACGGTTTAGTTTGACCTAATATCTTTGCAAAATCTTTGTTGACGGAGATGGACCTTACTCAAGAGGCCATTAGAGTGCACTATGACAGCCAGAGTGCACTTCTATTAGCACAAAACTCAGTCTATCATGCAAGGACAAAGCACATCGACATTCGGTATCATCGGATCAGGGAGCTTATAGAGGATGGCGAGATGGAGCTGGTAAAGGCACACACCAAGGAGAACCCAGCTGATGCACTTACGAAGGTACTTCCACGGGACAGCTTTCAGAGATGTGTTGAGCTGATTCGGCTGATGGACAGAGTGGAGCTGGTTGAGGCCTTGGGACACCAAGGTGGAGATTGTTGTGATCCAGGTGGTGTGCCCAAGGCCCAGGGGACCAAGGCTAAGGCCAAGGTCCATCATTCATGAGGGCTTCATGGAGGCTCTAGGGCTAGTTGGGCCCTAGGTTGAAAGGCTATGGGCCTTTCGGGTTCTTGAGGTCTAGGTTATGTGGGCCTCAAGGGACCAACTCTTTATGGGCAAGATCTAGGCCCAGGATAGGTGAGATTAGGTCGAGTCATGGGTGTACATGGGCTTGGGTTAACCTAATCTCCCATAGAGTTGGTCAAGGGAGTTTTGGGTTTGCGTCACTTGACCCTGTGTTTATATATACATGCACTGTATAGGTTTGATTAAGTCAAGAAATATGAAAACTCTTTCTCCCAAGTCTCTCTCTCTCTTCTCCCTCTCTCTTCAGTTATTCTCCACACCCCAGGAGCAAGAAACCCTAGGGTTTCTTGCCGCCAGGTCCATAAAAGGCAGGAAAAGCAGGGGAGGCGCTAGCCCCTCCCCCTGTGTGCCGCCAACCAGATTGCCCCCCCTCTCTTGCAGCCATCCAAACATCAGGTCCAAAACTTGAAATCTCTTGCTACGAGGTTGGTACAAGTTTCTCTCAGATCTGGAGTTGATCTGAGGTCGTTTGAGGCGCGGGTGAGATCTCCATCAACAGATCTACAGAAAAGGCTGCAGCAGGACATATCTGTAAGGTCTGGTTCTATCTACCTTTTTCTCTATCTAGAATATCCTGATTCGAGATCTATGAATTAGAAGACTTCGGTCCAGGCCTGTTCTGGTTGGGTACCAGATCTTGGATTTTTTAGAGATGATCTTAGAGGCATTCTTCATCTGGAACGAAAGACTGACGAAGAAGACAGCAACCAGGCTGATTTCGTCAAGGGCCTTCAATCGAGTCCAGAAGTCTCCAGATTTGTTCGTTGCTGGTTCCGCTGCACCCAAGGTCCGTGGGAGGAGCCAGAATCATGCTCCAATAAATGATATACTCTTTGCATGGGAAGGATTTAAAAAGATCTTTTACAAGATATATTTTGCTAATAGTATCTGATTCAAGAAATTTTGAGAGTTTGATCGATTAGAATAGGGCAGTATGACGATTGTCCACCAAAGTTTGAAAAAGTATCTATGTATGCTCCAATGCTGATAGTCGAGGAGGGATTTCGAGCTAAAAAATTTAAAAATGGACTTATAGGTCAAAACTAACAGTGGATTACTGTATTTGAATTATCTACCTTTAAGCAGATTGTTAACAAAGCCCTGGTGATGATAGAGTCAAAGTGGTAGATTTTTTGAATCAAAGACCAATAAATTGAGCTCTACTGTGGAAGGCAAAGAACAATCTCAAGATGGGATTAAGTATTATCAATGTGGTGGACCTTGTTATCTAAGAGAGTGCAAGTAATTCCATGATAGTTGCTTCATATATGGTCAACAGGACCACAAGAAAATTATTTGCTCTATTAAGAAAGAACAACAAATGTAGCAAGAAGTTCTAACAAACCAAGTACCCCAAGATGCACAGCAGAAGCCTCTATCCCAGGGTTGGGTCTATGCTCAATAAGGTGATAAAGTTTTTGACTTGATGGTAACAAGTACGTAGATCCATATGCGATCTCAAGTAAGGTAAATAGCATTATCACTGATTCTATTGAATGTGCATGGTCTGTCTTACATGTCGATGTGGATAAAGTATATTGGACTTTTAAGTATGTGATGGTATTTAGAAATTTATTGAATTTTCTCATATGAATTTGACCTATGGTGTACCTAATGTAGAAGATAGTAAGAAGAGATCAAAACATAGAGAGACTAGACTTTTCCTTATTAATATTTTAATGGACCACTCATGCAGAAAGGGGATGCTGTGTGAAAACTCTAAGGTGAGATTAAGGAGTTGTGTTCTTAATTATTCAAAAATTTAGATATATTAATTTTGAGGATGAAATTATTTTTAGGAAAGGATAATGTAAGGACCCGATTCATTGACCAATGGGGTCAAGATTTTTTTAAATTTACATGAATTTTAAAGCATCCAAAAAAAGAAAAAAGAAAGGGGCTCACACATTTTGCATGTGAGTAGAAGAAGGAAGACTCCTGATGAGAGTCTTCGTCTTCTCTAATTTCGATTGGAAAAGAGATCCTAGGGTAGCCAAACCCTAGGATCCTTAGTTTATAAAGGGTCTCCTCCTTCTCCAAGCCACCTTACCCCAAAACCCAATCCATCATCAGTGAGAAATACATGGCAGTTGGATTGCCATCATGAGTGATATTAGACAATTTATCCTTGAGATGCATCACTCGAGATCTAGAGTGATTTACAAACAGACACCCAAGTTTGTGCCTTGCTTTTTGAAATATCATAGAGAAAATAATGAGAGAGATGATTGATTCCAAAATTGAGGCAATAATTGCATTGAATAGCAATTGATCCAAATAAATCTGTTGTTAATAGGCTGGGTTGAGAGGCTTTTTTTGCCATCTCTTGAGATACTTTTCGGTGGAGAAGGATCAGAGCCATCAATAGAAGCCATTAGATCATAACCAATCAAGATGGAATTGAATCGGACATGCCAAGCTGGAAAATTTGAGGTAGTATGTTTTAGGGGAAGCTGAGAAGTAGGATTAATAGAAATAAAATTGGACATATTTGATGGTGAGTTAATTGGGATAAGTTGAGTGGTGATGGTTGACATAATTAGATAGGAAAATTTGGGATCGATATGTATTTAAGCAAGATACTCTGATACCATATAGAAGAAATAGGAATGCTGATATTGAGAGAAAATAAATCTTTATATTGATTTATTCACTGGTATGAATACATACACAAGTTCCAAGTCTAGAAGGATAAGATTATAAAGCCCCCTAAACTAACTTAGGATCTCATCACGAATTTAAAATCTCCTAAACTAACTTAGGATTGCAATAAGAATTTGAAACCTCTTAAAATAAGATATGATCATAATAAATACTCCCAACT
The DNA here is from genome assembly GCF_000442705.2 of Elaeis guineensis. Lineage (NCBI taxonomy): Eukaryota > Viridiplantae > Streptophyta > Magnoliopsida > Arecales > Arecaceae > Elaeis > Elaeis guineensis. The sequence continues at coordinate 122,241,144 of NC_025997.2, forward strand.
TAGTTACCTAAGCTTTAGAGATAGGTGTTAACTATTGGGAAGATCAAGTGGGAATCGCTGGCTCCCAATAATGCCAAGACCCCTTGCCACCACTGCCTCTCCACCACTGAGTTTGTATCTTAGTCCCCTAAGACATCAACATTGTCCTCTCTAACCCCCTCTCATTTGGAACCTTCCTAGCTGTGCCGACAGCCAGCAACAATAGAGGGGGAGGATCAAAATGTTCGAGAAGTTCTTGTTGCTTTGATAAAGTCATAGACAATAATAAGTATGTGGGACTGCAAGGAGGTGATATAGCTAAAGATGCTGGAGGCATCAAGGTTATGGCCGAGGCTAGCATGGGTGACGAAGGTGGCAGATCATGCATTGCCATGGCTGTAAATCCCATTGATATCATACATGCTCTGATCATTTGAGGTGCTATTTTGATATGAGATATGAGGTGTTGGAAAATATGTCCTAAAATCAATTATTTAACGATTGTGCTAATTATAAATATATATAAATTAATCAATAATAAAAGTTATTTGGTCTTTTTCATTAGAAGGTTACATCTTCTAATGAACTCCTATATTATGATGAATAGATCATTAAATTATTTTATATAAAAATCATAAACCAAACTAAACCATTTTAGCTTTTAAAGCAGACTATACCAATAAAAATGGTTTAGTTTGGTTCGATTTAACGGTTTAAACCATTTAGTGAACACCCCTAATATAGAGAGATGAACAAAACGATAGCATCCTCCGTGGCTAATTATATAGGAGAAATTTTTTATACGCTTGCTTTCCAACATGTATTTAATGCCTGCAGCTACTTTTTCGTTCGAAATTTTGAATAATAAAAATATTCTTCCTCTTATGAAAAAATTATGACATCCCGTGGCTATAGTATGACATCTTACGGTCAAATTATGACTTCCTGTACAATAGAAAATCATAATTTTTCTTCGAAAGTCATAAAAAGGAAAGAACATTTTCGTCATTAAAAATTTATAAAATTTTTAAATGACGAAAATGCTCTTCTCTTTCTTATGATATTTTATGATCAGATTATGATTTGCTGTTGTATAGGAAGTTATAATTTGACCATAGGATGTCATACTATAGCTATGAGATATCATATTTTTTTCATAAAAGGAAGGATATTTTTTTCATTCAAAATTTTAAACAAAAAAGTAAAATTATAGATATTAAATGCACGTTGAAAAGTGGAGGCTACGTGACCCAATAAGATGGGACGATATATTTTTACTACACTGCATGTGGTGCATAAAGAATTACTTAATCAACATAGAGGCTGTCTCCTGGAAGTTGGCCCAATCAGCCCCATTTGAGCTTCGTAATATTCTTCGTATTGATGCTAGAGGTGGCAAAAATTGATCCGACCCGCCAATCCAATCGACGTTCGACCCACCTTAAACAGATTTGGATTTGGATTAAATAGATTCGTGTCAAAAATGGATCAATCTATTTAACTTGTTTAATAATCGGATCGAATTTAAGTTTCAAATAGTTAACCCATCTAACCTGTTTAACCTATTTAATAAATGGGTTAGAAGGTCGGATTAGGTAATAACCCATGAACCTGGTAGCCACTAAATATAAAACTTAAAAGCTAAAACCCTAACCCATTCGCATGCCATTCGCTCAGCTTCTCTAATCTCTTCCGGTCTTTCATCTTCCCTCCCTGACTTCTAGATCTAGGGTTTCCTCTGTCTCCTTGGGGGCATTCTCTTGGTTGCCCTCCATTCCAGCCACCACTTTCTCCTTCATCCCCTTTGCCTTTCGATGGAGAGCATCGCCACTCCGCTCTGCAGCGATCATGGTCCCTGGGTATTGCCTTTGTCCCTCCCATCGTTGGTTCCTCCTTGGCCGCCTCCAATCCAATAAAGCCTCTTTTTCTCCCTAGATGTTCTTGATGCTTCTGAGCTGTTTGATATAATTCTTTGTGCTTTTATGTTTTTTTTTTGCTCGGACTTTATGTCTTTTAGGTTTTTGTAGTCTTTTTTTTTGGGTGCATTGGAGAACTGATTATCGATGGCGGTTTTTTCTTATGGCCGTCGCGTATGGGTCAGACGTTAAACTCACGTCTTCTTCATCTTCTGCTCTTTTCTCTTCTTAACTCAGGCATCATGGCGTGATCGTAGATCTAGAGATATTTTTCAATTTTTTTAAAATTTATGCTGATTTTTTTAAAAACTTCTTGGTTAAATCAGATGGATATATCTCTTTTAACGCGATGGATGGGGTTTTTTAGGGGGGTGATGATCCTTTCCCCACATGACCAACTATGATTATATCATGCTTTTTGTAATTTTTTCTTCTCTAATTCGAGAAGAAATCAAGCCAGAATTCTGATCCTAATTTACCTCTACCATCTCTTATCCAGTTAACAATAATTTTTTTTTCTTTTAATGATTATATCGTGAACATTTCTTGGTCTCTCTTTGATGGGAGATGGGAGAATTGGTCTCGGGTTTGGCTTATGTGATTTTTTAGGGATTGTAGGTTATTTTTTAATTTCTGGATACTAGTATTTCAAGAATCGATCTAAAATATATCTTATTATATTTATTTATTTATTTAATATATATATTATTTATTTAGTAAACAGGTTAAATGGGTTGGATCGGATCAGTTAAACAGGTTATCTGTTTAATAAGCAAATTAAACAGATCGAATCGAATTATCTATTTATTAAATAGGTCAGATTCAGATTTAAAATCCGATCTATTTAATAAATAGATCAGATTCAAATATGATATTTTTTGATCCAATCGACATCTGATCTGATCCGTTTATAATTCGATCCGATCTGACTGCCATTCCTAATTGATGTCAGTGGCTTTATTTATTTTAGGACTGTTTAATTTGAATGTTTTTTTTTTAAATGGAGAGATAGAACTAATGAATAAATTTATTTTATTTATTTATCTATTTATGTATTTATTTATTATATATATATATATATATTTATTTCTTTAGATTTCCATCTAGTGCCTGACCCACGTCCCTATCCCATTTATTCTGGAGCCCAAGTTCGCTAGTAGATTGAGTTATAGCTCGCTGAACGGGACTTTACTAATCGGGGGACCGATGCCATTGCGAGACAATTAGATAGACATCCCACCTCTGAGGCTGTGTCTCAAGGAGCAAGCTCTTTTGAGTCCTTTACCTAAATAATTTTAAAAAAAAATTATTTATAAAAATAATATAGTTTTTAACTTATTTACTAAACTAATACAAATCCTATAAAATGCCATTCAAAATGGCATTTTATAGTAAACACGTCACCACCCTTTTTCTCCTCTTTTTCTATGTGGACAACGAAAAAAAAATCAAAAACACCATTTCAAATGGCGAGTTTAATTATTAATTCTTCAAAAAAAAAAAATTATAATTTTAAATTTTTTAAAAAATAAAAATTATAATTTTGAATCAAATAAAAATTATCATTTCAAATTAGTATTTCCATTTTAAATTATTAAAAAAATAAAAATTGATGTAAAAAAAATAAAAAATACCATAAAAAAAGAAAAAAGGGAAAAGAATTGAAAAAATAAATATTGTAATTCTAAATTTTAAGAAAATAAAAATTTTAATTTTAATTCAAATAAAAATTATCATTTTAAATTACAATCTCCTTTTCAAATTAATTTTTTTAAAAAAATATCCCAAAAAAATACCTTAAAAAATAAAAAAATAAAAAATATCATAAAAGAAGAAAAAAATGAAAAAAATAAAAATTATAATTTTGAATTTAAAAAAATAAAAATTCTAATTTTAATTCAAATAAAAAACATCATTTCAAATTACTTTCCCCATTTCAAATTAATTTTTTGAAAAAATATCCCAAAAAAATATCTTAAAAAGTTAAAAAATAAAAAATACCATTAAAAAAATAAAAAACAATAGGAAAAAAATAAAAACTAAAATTTTAAATTTAAAAAATTAAAAATTTTAATTTTTATTCAAATAAAAAATATCATTTCAAATTACTTTTCCCATTTCAAATTAATTTTTTTAAAAAAAATCCCAAAAAAATATCTTAAAAAATTTAAATAATATAAAATACCATAAAAAAATGAGAAAAAATGAGAAAAAAAATTATAATTTTGAATTTAAAAAAATAAAAATTTTAATTTTAATTCAAATAAAAAACATCATTTCAAATTACTTTCCATATTTCAAATTAATTTTTTTAAAAAGTATACCAAAAAATATCTTAAAAAATTAAGAAATAAAAAAATATCATAAAAAAGAAAAAATGAGAAAAAAATAAAAAAATAAAAATTATAATTTTAAATTTAAAAAAATAAAAATTTTAACTTTAATTCAAATAAAAATTATCATTTCAAATTACTATCTCCATTTTAAATTAATTTTTTATTAAAAAATCACATAAAAATAATTTTAAAAAAATATGTAAAATATAATATAATATATCATAATAATTATATTATTATTAGGTATTTTTTTCTTTTGTTTGAAATATTTTTTAAAAAATTTAATTTTAAATGAGGAAAGTAATTTGAAATAATATTTTTTATTTGAATTAAAATTAAAATTTTTATTTTTTTTAAATTAAAAATTATAATTATAATTTTTTCTATTTTTTCTCATTTTTTATGATATTTTTTATTTTTTTAAGATATTTTTTCAGATATTTTTTTTAAAAAAATTAATTTGAAATATGGAAAGTATTTTGAAATAATATTTTTTATTTGAATTAAAATGAAAATTTTTATTTTTTTAAATTCAAAATTATAATTTTTATTTTTTTTCTCATTTTTTCTTATTTTTTCTTTTTTATGGTATTTTATATTATTTTAATTTTTTAGGATATTTTTTGTTATATTTTTTAAAAAAATTAATTTGACATGGGGAAAATAATTTGAAATGATGTTTTTTATTTAAATTAAAATTAAAATTTTTAACTTTTTAAATTCAAAATTATAATTTTTATTTTTTCCTATTTTTTCTTATTTTTTCTTTTTTATGGTATTTTTTATTTTTTTAGCTTTTTAAGTTTTTTGGATATTTTTTTAAAAAAATTAATTTGAAATGGAGAAAGTAATTTGAAATGCTATTTTCTATTTGATTTAAAATTAAAATTTTTATTTTTTTCTCTTTTTTTCTTCTTTTATGGTATTTTTTTACTTTTTATATTTTTAAGGTATTTTTTTGGGATATTTTTTTATAAAAATTAATTTGAAAAGGAGATTGTAATTTGAAATGATGATTTTATTTGAATTTAAATTTAAATTTTTATTTTTTTAAAATTTAGTATTACAATATTTATTTTTTTAAATTCTTTTCCCTTTTTTTTTATTTTTTTTACACCAATTTTTATTTTTTTAAATATTTTTTTTAAAAGATAATTTGAAATGGGAATATTTTTTTGAAATGATGATTTTTATTTGAATCAAATTATAATTTTTATTTTTTTAAAAATTTAAAATTATAATTTTTATAATTTTTATTTTTTATTTTTTGAGAATTAATAATTAAACTCGTCATTTGGAATGGTATTTTTGAAAATGCCATTTCAAATGGCGTTTTCAAAAATATCATTTCAACTGACGTTTTAAAAAATGTCATTTGAAATGATGTTTTTGATTTTTTTTTCGTCGTCCATGTGAAAAAAAAAATGTGGTGACGTGGACACTATAAAACGCCTTTCAAAATGACGTTTTATAGAATTTGCATTAGTTTGATAAATAAGTTAAAAATTATATTATTTTTATAAATAATTTTTTTTTAAATTATTTAGATAAGGGACTCAAGCTCTTTTTGCGCTGGATTTTATCCCATTGAATCTGAAAATACTTGATTTCTTAATCAAAAATTTATAGAAGGGCTTACTCTATACCTCCCACTGGATGGACTATCATTTTAAGTCCAATAATTAGTTTGTAATCTTGCTTTAGGACTCCATCCTAGTTAAAAGCCAAAAAAAAAAAATCTATTGGGATATGTCACGAGCCCCTGTTTTAAATCGCATCGATCATGTGAATCAGCGAATCTCATCAATACACTCATCCCATATGGCGCACAGTTTTTATTTATTTGTTGTTTTTATCATAGTTGACGATTTTGATCCCTTCTAAAGCGCACAGAACACAGGCGAGTCGGTATCTACAGAAATCTAATTTTACGTAAAATACCAAGCTTAATTGTATACAAAAAACTAATGCTATTTTTAGTTCACTGGAACCAAAAAGAATCAAAATACGGATCCGATAAAATGGGAAGAGAAGGAAATGGGAATCATGGTTTCAATTCATTCTTTAGGCGCAATCGAAGGAATGGGCAGAAAAGCAATAGTGATTAAATTTCTAATATTTAATTTAGCTAGTTATAAATTAATTTCTTTTAAAGCATTTTTTGATTATTATGATTCGAATTTTCTTATACTATTTATCTCTATTTTTTTTTAGTTGATTTTTTGTTCTATATGTATTTAAGATTTTTTTTTAGTTTAGTTTTGCATATTTACATTTTTATTATATTTTTTTTGTCCTATTTATAATTCATATTTTATATTTTAGTTAACATATTTTCTTTTATTTCTATTTTATGTAGTTAGGTATTTTAATAAGATCTGATACCAATATCTATTTTCTATTTTCTAAATTTATATATTACCTTACTTGATTTTATACTATTTATCTAATACATTTTTACTTTTATCCTCAATACCATTTAATAATCAATATTTATATTTTTTATAAATTTTATTTTTAACATGCATTGCAAGGCTCATTTGTTAATATATTACATAGCAAACCTTTAAATCATAATCGATATAACATTTTAATACATACAATATACGTTACTTGATAATTTTATATTTTAACAAAAATATTTTTTAATTAAATATTATTTAAATTATTTATTATTATATCATGATTGGCAATAATTAACTCACATCAGATATACTATTTGTTACTATATTATATAATAAACATTACTAATCAATTTATTTTCAAAAATATTATTCATTCCCATTCTCATAGAATGACCATTCTTCTCATGTAAAAGAGGAATCACTATTTGAAGGAATGATAATTCCAAAGATAATATAATTTCTGAGATTATTGCTGCACTAAACACGGGAACAAGACCATGGTTGGAATTTCCATTTTATTTCAGCACTCATTCCGGTAAACCAAATGAAATGCAACTGTGTAACAAACATGCAAATGAAACAGGGACAGAGTGTTGGGTCAGACGAACCACTTTGATTTGCACGGAGGCAATCTTGCTATAAACCAGCGAATGATGATGCGTTGAGTGAATGACCAATTGACCATCCGCTGCAACAATCTTCTCATGCCAGGGACAGCATCGGTAGTAATGTCATAGTGTGGTACTGTGGTCCCATGACATTACTCCAAATCAAATACAAGCACAGATTACAAAGGTTCAGAAACAACAGGCGAACTTCTTGGATCGACCGACTGGAGCAAACCTTCAGGAATAGAAATCACAAATTCTCTTCGGATGTTCAACGCTACCTTCATGCCCCAAAAAGATTTTACCAGGCTGCTTCTACTGACAAAATAATGGATGACCAACGGTGTAATCCATGAATGACAAGCTTGGATTGGCATGGTTATCTGTCATCCCACTGTTACTAGTGAAAATGTGGAGAGTAAAAGCAGGGTTGCATGGAAATTTTACGTGACCTTACGAGTATTTTTTTTTTAAAAAAAATAAAGTCCGCAAGGAACAAAAGCACCTGACACAAGAAAAATATATAAATATTCACAGCATGCAGCAGATGGAATGACATAAGAGACCAAAGAAGCAAACGTGAGCTTATCTGCTCATTGAATTTATTAATGAATTAAACAGCATGACTGACATGAACTTGTAAGTTCTCGAAAATTCAATTCATTCCATTTGCAGAAGAAAACCGGATATTCAAACCCAAACGGTAAGGGTGATTTCAGGCATTCAAACTGCCTTTCGATCTGTTATAACTGTAACGCAACATGGTAACTGAAGGAAGTTGCTGGGCCTCGAGTAAAAGAATTGTCCTAGTTCATATATCCTTGAAAGCAGCAAACAGATCTCCATGAACATAATCATTGTCAACAAGACTAACCAAAAAGTAATTTCTCTGCACCTGAAAACGTGAAATGATCAATTTGTTCAGCACCTGATGAACTTCCAAAAGAATAACTAATAATAAGAGCGTGTGTTTATGTAGAGAGAGAGAGGGGGAGGGGGGGGGTGGACGTCTGAAACTGCCACTTGAAAGTGAAAAATGGAAGGTGTTTAGGACAAAAAGCTCTACAGCCTTCAAACTAATATCTCGTATACAAAGATGATTGTGTGTCCAACATACCTGCTCTAATAATTCGCTTGATGGGTCACCGTCAGGAAACAAGCATGCCCATCCTTTTGTCCAGATCTCAAATGCCTCATCCTTCCAAACCATGAAGCTTGCAGGATCAACAACAGTTGGTTGGACGATCTCTTTGCCAGGGAAAACACCCCATGTCACTGCATTGACAGCATTTGGGGCAATATTGGAGAGACATTCCCCTTCTCTGTTCACAGCAACATATGTGAGAGATGGAAATCCCTTGCACTTTTCAATCAGTAAATTTAACTTCTCTTTTGAACAGAAGAATTCAAGATAAGCCTTCTGATAGACGTATCCCCCTGGTCCACCCCACCCTGACAAACACAATAAATAAAAGCATTATTAGCATGTCTCGTAGAATAGCAACATCTCTGTGAAAAAAATGTTACTCAGAAAGCGAGGACTTTACATTGAAACAAAAATCTTGTTGCAAAGTTAACCAACCTGGGAAAGAAAGGAGAATGACCACTATACATGTTACTGGAAAATAATTTATATATACTCAACTAAGCCTTAATCCCAAACTAGTTGGGTTGGCTACATGAATCATTTTCCTCTATTCTGATATGTTTAGGACCATACTTCCCTCCATGAATCCTTTATTAAAGCAGGTTGGGTAAAATGAAAAATAATTTATACACAACCAAAATTCAGAGCGATACTTCTAGTGCTTCGTTCTGGAACCTTGGAAGTAGCTACAGGTTTAAAGTTTTGCAGAAACCCTTTCTGTTGTAACTAACAGGAGTCTCCAAATTGTTGCTGTTAGCTATATAAATTTGCCCAGCTACCTCCATGCTCATAAGCTCTATAAGTTTAGCTATATACAGTTTCCCTCATTTCCAACACTAGCAAATCCAATCCCCTTCCTCAAGTGAGGCCACTTCTGATCTCATAAGAAAGTGCTGATCCATGACTGCGGCAAAAATACAAGCATTTAACAGGAATATGTGAAAGTCAGAGTACTTGCTTGGTAATCATAACAAAACTTTGCTCCTGGTTCTTCCAACCAAAAACTTCTAAAACCTAAAATTTCACCACACATTAGCCTTCATATTCTAATTTTTGTCATGTTAATAATAATGTCTTGCAATTCATCCATTGCCCACCTTCTTATCAATATGACAAGTTTCAGTCTGATGTCTGGTGAATTAGTCCCCTTGGTTCCCATTATCTTGTGGTTATCCTTGAAAGCACATGAGCACATCTCCTCTTCCACCAATGCAGATCTGCGTATGCAGCATAATTGTCACTTATATTCTCATTCTTTATGATACCAGATCCAAGGTGAAAAAAATAATTACTCAACATCTTAGAAGCAAGGATCACTAAAATTGCTATCGATCCTCATTCTTGAACAAGGTCACATTCTCTCTTCTGCTATGCTTCCTGTCGCACACTGAATTTTGAACAACATAATCATTTCCTCCAAATATCATTCCTCTTTAGGCCTTCAATTCTAACATCATTCCTCTCGAGGTCCTATTTTCACAACACGTGTCTCAGAATAATTAAGCATGAACATTCCTAATCCCAAATATCAGGGTTAGTTCATCTATCGTAACTGATAAGTGCAAAGAGAAGATGGCTTATGCCCTAAAGTAACCTATGGCTATTGCTTATTCTCATAATTTTATGTTAAAGAAAATTTTTAAAAAAAGTGCAAATATTTACGTGTTTATGTTAAGAACTCAAACTGTACTAAGAGCCATTCATATGCAAGTTGCATGTGCACCATTGCTTTGAAGTTTGAACAATCTAAGTATGCACAATTGCTTTGAACAATTTAAGTTAAAATATCATAAATTATATTGTTTCATAGAAAACAGCAATTCATTTGCTTGCAAGCAATTCAAGCCTTTCCTCTGACAATTTTATCTTGGAAAAATAACAGAAAAAATGGTGTTTGGCCTATAGTCATTATATATTCTCCTGCTAAAAGAGGTCGCAGGCCACATTCCAGCAAAAACTATATTAAATATCTCATTTCTCAAGGTCATGAAAATAGATGAAAACAAGTCTGATCAAATAAAATAAATTGAAGTTTATATGCAAAAACATGATTTTGTTTTCATAAAGGAAGCCATGCTTTCCAAGTGGGGGACCAGCTCAGAGATCATATAAGAACTAACAAATACTTGACCTTGAAAACCTTTAGAATAAATCTCACTTACCAACAGTGGGAGAATCGGATTTCTCTCCATTAATTGCAGGTTGGCTATTGATGGTGAGAAAACCTTTTAAGATGATTTCTCCGAGATGTTCATCAATTATCTTTGTCTCTGGCTGAAGCCCATCTAGCTCTGACCATGGGCTACTTCTAAGTTTTCCCAGGCAGAAGTTCATGAACCTCTGTCAAATGTATTGTGGGAAAAAGAGTAAGATCAGCCTTTCATGTCCATAACCATGCAGATATTCTTCAATTAAGAAAGATGTAAACCATCTGAAATAATTCATAGATAAGTGTCCAGAGCAACAATAACCAACTATAGAGAAAAACCTCTTTGATGTCATTCAGAGATTTCAATGGGATTGCCCATTCCTCTTGAAGTTTCTTGTCCCGTGCTCGTGGGCGCATAAACTGTCAAACAGATAATAAATTTTAGATATAATTACCTTCGCACTGGCATACAGTGTAAGCAAGCAGAAAAAGCAAAATATTAATCACTTAAATAGCCCTCAGGAAAAAAAACAATTTTAAAAATAATAGGCTAATCTAACAGCTAAAGAGCATTACGATCTACCATGAGCTAAAATAAAGAGATGCTATCTTGAAACAAGCTTTAGCAATGGTTAAAATAATAAGCTATAGCAATGGTAGCTTGAGCTGGTGTTGTTATCAAATCCCTGACCAAACAAGCGAAGAAGAAACATGAACATTCTGAAAAAAAAGGACTACACTAGAATGGCCGCCATGCCAGTTCGTTCTTCTTAATCCTAGTAGTGGGAAAATTTGAAGGAAATAAAAGAACTACCTAATAGTACTGTAAGTCAAGCAAGTGAACCATTCTTTTAAGAGTGGCATGTCCAGAAGTTTCTGATTTATAAAATACTAGAACACTTAAGTTTAACCTGAGTCAGGAGACTCACAGGCTTCGATCAGGACTGTCAAAAGTTTTAATGGTGAACTATGAAAGAAAGGAGAACAAGTGGAGAACATAACCAGGGGTTGAGTTATGTATGGTTGGTGTCTGCCAGAAGTTTTAGTGCTTGATCTGGTCTCTGTTTAGGACATTTGAATACTGTCAGCAACAGTTTTCAGCATGGTTATAACTGATCTGCATAAGATCTCTCTAATACAGATAAGGAAGGGAAAGCATTAATAGGAAAGGACTTTTGACAGTTAGAAATGATAAGTCATACTATAGATAGACTTTTATTGGGTTCTGGAGGATCTATGGGGGTTTCAAAAGCCAGTTAAAAACAGGTCTGCTGTTCAATTTGGTAACAGCAGACATATGGAGAAAAGTTGGAGAAGAGAATGAAAGGACCTGAAAGCAAAGAAAGAAGAGATTATAGGATTCCTACATTTATCTTTATCTGAATCAACTGAACCTGTCTATACAAGTTACCTTTGATGGGACTACCACTTTGGCTAACCTAATTCAGTCCATATAGGACTAGGAAGACCGGAAACAAATAAGCAAATACAAGTCATTTCTTTTAATGTTACAATTTTTTCTAAAGAGCCAAAAAGTCCTCGTCTAGTAACTTGAACCCTGTATGAGGACAATATTTTAAGTTTTTTTGGACCCTCTGTCAGGTCAATATTTGAAGTTTCTGGGGCCTAAGCTCTTGTTGGCTGCACTATATTCCTACCTATCACACATCGGTTTGACAAGGCAAAAGTCTACAAATACCATACAGATACATCCTAAAAGTGCAAAATGTTGTGATTGGAAATCTAGAGATAATTTGATGACCTGATAGTCTGTAAGGGCTCCATATGATGGGTTACGAGAATCTCCCCACCTCCCATGTGGGTACTGTTCCCAACCAAGAGTCCTTGCAATGTAGCTTTTTGGACGATTAGCCCTGATCCATGGTCCAAAGAAAGTTAGGATGCGATCATGACTGAAGAATATCATTACTATAACAATCTCTGTTTACAACAACCATGAAACTCTGAAAAGAAAAGCATACCAAAAGATAGGTCGAACATCTTCTTTAGCACGAAAAACATTTGTTGGTCGCCTCCATGGTAAGGACCTTGAAATCTTAGATTCCTCAATTAATCCAAGGTTCTGTAAAAAATATTTTTTAGTAACTCAAAAAAAAAAAAAAAAGGGAATATGAAACCGTGATATCAAACAAAATATCACCATTAATATGGCCAACGCGGACTTCTCCATGTTTAGTGTGTAAAGATGCAATGTCTTGATCCCATGAGCTAAAATCTTCTTGCACATCTCAGTTCCAAGGTGGATTCCATATGCCTTGACAGCCTCTTCATTTTCTTTAATAGGCTCCAGGGCAGCTGTAATCTCAGGTGGTATCTGCAGGACACTATTGTCGTATCATCATCCCGGAGAAAAAAAAAAAAGTTTACATGTACCCTAAAAGGCAGTATCCATATATGTTGAACGAGATCACTTCAACATATGATTGAAATGCAACATCAACAAATTTAGATATCATGCAATAAAAGATAGAGACAGCATGTTGAGGTGCAGAATGCGAACTTGTAGGCTTGGCTTGGAAAGAATGAAAATGAAATACCTCTAAAACTCAGGACTCAAAATGATTTATTGTGCAAAACATTGGTTAGGTTGTTATTTTCTTTACATGTGCAAACCAGTCACCTGACTCCATCACTCAGCAAGCGCTCCAGAAAATTACATTTTGTTAAACTTTGCAAAAGGACTAAATCAAAAGTAACAAATAATGCAGAAGTTCAAGTATTAAAATGAAAGGAACACCTACAAAATCCCATCAATAAGCATAAATGACACCAATATGCCTTCGGAAATAAATGACACCAATATAAGTTCGGAAACTAATGTCATGTCACTTGATATCTATATGTCCAAGAATAACTTAAATTTATAGAGGAATAAATAAATTCTATAAAAAGGGAACTTACCCTAGTTTTACAAAAACCAGTCATACGCAAGAAGCCCTTATAGTTGTTAATTGGCATTATACCAGGAACTATGGGACAAGTTATCCCAATTTGACGGCAATCATTCACAAACTTCAGAAATATGTCAGTGTCATAAAACAACTGGGTGATAATAAAATCTGCACCAGCATCCACCTGTCAAAAAGAACAAGGGAGTTGGGAGAGAGCAACAAATCAATGCAATGAAAGAACAAAAATGAAGCAAATAGAAATAAATTAACAGCTCAAAACTTGAAACATGATCAATAAGTATCTTGAAGCATTTAGACACTGAATATATATTATATGAGCATGTTAAAATTTCTTGGTGCGCCACGATATAAAAGGGTTGTGATTCCACAAGGATTATTTAGGCTCTTACCTCCTTACAAGATTTAATGATCTAATACATTTATACAAATTTAGACAAATTTAAAACTCTTTTACAGTAAGGATGTTCATAAAATGACAAGAAAAACATAGACATGGTTATGCTGGAGGCATCCTGGAACTAGGATCAACATGATCTTTTATGCAATGACGGGCAAAAGAAACGATTGCAATCAAGGACTTGCATGAATATACTACGTAACAACCCAAGACCTCACCCAAAAAGGCTAGTCGAAACGTGTAATTTGGGTTCCTTGGCCTATATAAGCACTCAAGACCTTCCCAATGCATAATCGATATGAGACTAAACACACAACTGCATGAGTTCTCACATACTCCTCTAGTTTAAGCTTCGGCATTTTGGTTAGGTTAAGAGTCTAAATCTAGTCAAATCCAATCACAAATACCATGAGCAGACCATGATCCACACTAAACAGGCCCGTATTATGGTTTCTCCTTGTCTACACAGGTCATGGACCAGGTCTAATATCATTTGTAATAAACCAAGACTTTTCTCACCCAAAAAAGTTGGTTGATATGGGACTAAACACACCCAACATAGGTCCTCACATACCAGCCATTGCATCACCAACCAAACCCAACCAACACCATAATGGCATTGCGGTTAACAATATGTCATTTTCTTTTCCTACCAAACCACAGGATAGTTACAAGCACAGAGACGACCATAGGCCTTAAACACTAGCCCATTGCTATTATCACAAAAAATACACGGCTAGTCACCTTTGGCACACATAAATGGCAGCACTATTGATATTTCAACAAATCACTTGTTATTATTTTCGCCCCACTCGCACCAGTTAGCACATTCACTAGAATTGACTTGCCTTGAAACCTACTAATCTCCTTGACAAAGCTACATTACTACCACCACTAATGATGGAAGCCAGCAGGTGCCACCACCATAAAAATAAAGCCTTTCACTCAGGAATAAGCCAAGTTACCCACAAACTGCCTAGGCACCATGGAGTGTCCCAGTTGCCTGCATACCATGGCTGCTTTCTATAACCTTGTTCATGAAAAAAAGAGTAATGATTTCCAAGTATGAATGCGATGGCCAAACATAAGCAGGACACGAAGAATATTTTTTTAGCATGTAAAACCATAGCTGATCTGTTTTCATATCCATTACAACTCTCCCATTGTGTTACATCATAACTAAGTTTCTTGATACTATCTTGCTATCATGCCAGAATTGTCAAAACTCAAATGGATATACTTTTGCAGCTTAAAATAGCAAAAGCATTTAACAGTCAGTTGAATAGAAGATAGAATATGAACCAAACGAGGAAACTGAAAATGAGGTAGCACACCTTTCTCTTCAAATAAGCAAGATCGTTGCTGTAGGCTTCTAATGTAGCACCTCCTTCACCTTGTATCATGTCGGGGTGTGCCTCTGAGATGCAAGATTTGTTTTTCAGAACAGCTCATAAATAGCAATGCAACAGCATGTACTGATTGTACTGGTTGAATCTTTAAACACTCACCTGGATAGCCAGCAACAGTTATGCCAAAGTAGTCACCATACTTGGATCGAATGTGCTGCACCTGTAAGTTAATTGAAGTTACCATGCTTTAGCACAAGATTTTTCTTTCTGAAGAGCAGCTCGAAGAACTAAGGCAGCTAGGGCAAGTTCTAGAGGGAAAAATATCATAATATGTCAAAGGTCAGCCTTATAGAAGGTGAAGTAAATATTTCAGAAGTCCACAAAGTGCAGGTAACAAATAGAATAATTTATAAGTCTGATGGGATAGGGAAGAAGCTATAGGCAGTTTGGCACCAACGGTGAACATGGAAATTTTTTATCTCTACTAAGGTAATGTCTCCAGCAACCAAATATAACTCCATATATAAGACAAATTTCAAAATTGAACTGTCACTCCAACAAGTTGGAATAGCTTTTATAAACAGAGACTGAAGAGTATAAAGAAGCATTACCAGATCAAGGGCACAGGCAAATCCACCAGCAACCTGAACAAACTTATCCTGACCATGAGGAGGATCCCCTCTTAGAGCCAAAACATTCTGAATCCCATTCGTCTTGATGGTGTCTAGGGCATGGTCAATCTTCTCCACCGGCATGTTGGTGCAAGTCAAATGCATCATTGTTTCCACGCAGATCTGGAAAAAGGAATCAGCAAACTCATAAATGATACAATATTGATCATCAGCTGTAAAAGTTAGGTTCAGTATACATTGGATTTCCTCTATCCTTTTAACAGGTAGTCAAAAATTCTCTGAATATTTTAACTGGATATATAGATTTTTATTCATCTTATTTTGGAAAGTATTCTACATAAATATCTTAGCAAAGTACTGATATCAGTAGCATCCTTAGTAGTTACTTAGCGGTGCCAATCCGCAGCAAGTAATAAAACCCCACTTGTCATATTAAGTTCTACTTTTGATATTCTTGAATGACAACCATACATATGCTAAGTAGTCCAAAGACAACTAGTCACTTTAATTCAATGCAGCTAATACAAGCAAGCCATGCCAAGCGCCAAAAACAGTTTAACAGAACAAGGGAAGCAGCAAGATGTCTCCAATTCAGAGTCCTTATACTCAGATCTGCAAGTCAAACAATAAAATGGAGCCAAAAACACAGCTTCCAAGAGAAGGTGGCAGCGAAAGTTCGGAAACTTGTAAGACCGCAAAATCTGAACAACTTAAGATTCAGATCGAAGAATGCCAAGAAACAAGGAGTCCAGATCTGAATCTTATCCACCGTATCTTGAAGCAAAACACCGTTAACTACAAAAGGAAGCAACTTAAGCTACAAAACCTTCGGAGAGATCCGAACAGAATCTAGCATCGGATCACCTTCAACTAGCCGATCAAGAATGTATCAAAAAAAAAAAAAAACTAGACGATCAAGAACAATAACAGATCCCAGGACACAGAATCCTCACTAGTAATAGAAGAGCAGCAAGAGCTATAGAGAGACAGGAAAATGACAGGGATGGATCTGATACCATGTTCTGCATGCGGTTGGCGATTTCGAGGGTAAGATCGGCGGTGGAGCCGCCGGCGCCCCACGTAATGTCGCAGAAGGCGGGGTTGTGGGCGACCATGCGGTCCATGCGCTCGAAGAGGTTCTCCACCCCTTCCTCCGTCTTCGGGGGGAAATACTCGAAGGAGAACACCGTCCGGCCATCCCCCTCCACCGCCGCCCGGATCTTCTCTATCACCTTCATCTCTTCTTCTCTTCGGAGCTCTCTCTGCTGCCGTTAATAGCGTCTGTAGCGTCGTCCGAGAAGCGAGGGGGCGCAAGCAAACACCTCGGGATGATGGGTTTATAAAGTCGAAAACTTAGAAGGCCAAAAACAGAGAGAGAGAGAGAGAGAGGCTTGGGTTTGGATCTGCCTGCTCCCCAACTACTGCGGTGGATGGACAATCTCTCTCCTTCGGGGGCGTCGCAATCGCACACCAACCCACTCCACTTTCTCTTCCATCTACCGGGAAAAATATGAAATGGGGTAGGTCCAGTCCAGGTCCAGGCTGAGAACCCAGTGCATCAGTCCTGGTCTTGGCTTGGTTGGGGAGCCCATGATCACTGAACTGTTGTTACTGGTGGGTCAAGTGCTGTTGTCTTGCATTTGAATGGCTCAATCTGCATCATGTTGGGTGCAATTTAGCTTCTACACAACTATGATCATCCAATCTTTTCTCAACTATTTATAGTTTAGTTTCGAGCTTTATAAAAAGTGCTAAAGATTTCTCATCTTTTCTTATGTGACGGTCAATGACCGACCTAATATATTCTCCAAGTATTACTTATCAATGATTGTCGCATAGAATCAATGAAATAAGCCGCGACCAGACAAATGAACTGTGACGATATGATGGTGTTCATGAACTCAAGCTTCGAAAATATTGGTCAGACCCCTCTTCTTGGCAGCTAGAGATTGTAGATTTGAGTCTTTAATATTAATTGCATCCCGAGTATTTAGATCTAGGTAATTATTGAACTATGACGATATGACGTGGTTCATGAACTCAAGCCTTGGATTAATGGTCAGACGCCTTTTCTTGGCAACTAGAGAGTGTAGATTCGTGTCTTTAATATTGCGTCCCAAGTATTTAAATCTAGGTAATCAAAGTGCAAGCAGGTCTCCCTTGCTTTGTTATAAAAGAATTTGTGATGGTACTCTAGCTAGCTTTACATCAATCATCTGGGGAAGCAAATATCAAAATTTATGGAAATTTTTTGTTCACCTACCGAGGTTGACTCGATTTTTCCAAGGCAAAATTTGAATTGAGAATCGATTTAGTGGTTTGCACACAATTTTTCTGAAGCAAGACTTAACACAGACAGGTGAAAGGTCTAAGTTTTTGAGGCAGGCTGTGAGTATATTTGATTGGTTTCTGATTAATAGCAATCATTTTCATGTCACTATAGGTAGTAGTTTGCAGTAAAATGATTCCTAGTAGAACTCTTGACTCTGACACATAATAGTGGTTTTTTTAAGGATCAGACTTGATAGATGTGCTTGCTCTTCTGATAAGTGTTTTCCTTTGGATAATTTTTTCTTGCATCACCAAAGTAATTCTGGTGGAATATTGAATTGAAATCAATGATGTATAAAGTATGCCTCATATTTTCATCAAAAATCAAAAAAAAAAGTATGACTGGTATAACCCAATACTTTTTTTTTTTTTTTGGGCAGACGTTGGACAATCCACGAATAGTAACAAAAATTCAAATAAATAAAGGCAAGAGAAGTAAAATAATGACTATATGAACTGCACACGCTTGACATGTGCTGTATCCCAATATAAAGCTGAATGCATAGAATCTGCTTTTGGTATTGTACGTACATCTCCGTTGCATCATGTCCAATTATATCATTGCAGTATGTAAACCTTTGATCACAAATTAATTGTTCTCACTTTACATTGTTTCTTCTTCTTCTCGGTAATATTTGTGTCATGGTTCCAAATGTAATATTCTCTTAACTAATATTATAAGCTGCCCTTCATCGGTGCGATCCATGGCGCAGATGATCAAATATGACGTTGAAGGTCACGTTAGTGAAATAGTTGGTGCACATAATTGGTTATGCATGCACGCCATCTTTATATTACTTTATGTTATACCCCAAAAAGATTTGAGTCGTCTTTGCATGTTTTTTGAAAATGCTCATAGAATCTTTTTTACTACTAAATGATAGTCTCGATCCACTCTGAACGAGTGCAGTATCAAAGTAACACAACTTGGAAGACCTTCACCACCAATCTCCCTTGCTGCGACCTGCTTTTGTGGAGGTTGCCACCTAGGAACGCGACACTTCCATCCAAACATGAATCACTTAAGGTGCCTATAAATTTGTCTGGTTATGCTTGTTATCTTATTATCATCCTTAATAGCAGATGGCTTTGTCGGTGGCCAGCAGACACTAGAGACAGGCATTGTCATTGGACACAGATTTTTTTGGAAGAGTAAGATTAACCTATTATATGCACATGAATAATTCCACGAAGAGGTTGGTGCAACTCGAGCTGATAGAATTTGTTACAGCAAATTCTCTCATCGTCGTCTGATCGTCGGAGACGTGCATCTGTAAGAAAAATCCTCACTGATCGGAGATATCTCTGATGGAGACCTTTCGATGCTTAAGTCAAAGAGGAGACTAGACAATAGTAGAAAAAATTAGGGGCTCAGCGAGAGAGAGCGAGCTTACCAAAACTGTTGCTTTACCCCGTTTTATAGTAGAATGCGGTATGGTCCCGTCATTAATGGTGTGACAACTGGAAAGTTATCAAATCGTCGGGGATTATCAAATCATCGTGAGTTGTCAAGTCATTGGAATTAATCCATATCCTTGGCAGGACAATGTCCCAGGGCGGTCGTACAGCATGTCCTTGACAGGACAACAGCCCATAGCGATTGTACGGCGTTTGGACGGACTGACCGACTATATGTCGGTATTTGGTTGCCGGAACGTCGGGTGATGATTCGAAAATACTATCGGCTGATCTGGTATCTTGTGGAAGTCGGATGTAGGCTGTCATCCCCGATAGTGAGTCGGTGATATGAATTCGACCGTTCGATCGGTTGGAAACAGTATTGATTTGTTTGGCAGGCATATTTTTGATCGGATATTGCCGGCAGTCATTGTCGGAATCGTCTGTCCGTCTGATGGATAGAGTCAGATATCGGTCGAATTATTTCGAAAATAAATTGACATATACAGATCAACCGGTATATCCCAACAGAATTTATTATCATGTTCTACGGTTGGTTAATCACGAAGTTGTCGAACCGGCATTTACATATCCTGTAAACCTTTTGCAAGCACCTAAAAGGTACCCAAAGATTCCTTTTGTTTTTTTTTTTTTGTTTTGTTTTTTTTTCTGAAATTGTACGCTAATGCATGGTGGCCAGAAAAAAATTAATGGTACATTGCAAGCAGAAAAAATGACACCGACTCAGTATCCTTTTTTGATGAACAAAACATTGCCTCAATATCTTTTATACGAAAATTCTTGGGCTACCAAACCTCTAGTCTGCTCTTCTCGCTCACCAACCGCAGAAAAGTTGTCGTCATTTAAACGTCATTTTTTTCACTGGTAAGTGATGCGAACGTTATTATTATTATTATTATTTTGGTGATACAGTGATGTGAACGTTATTGAAGACTAAACTTATATTTGTAAAGTAGTTCAGCTAGCTATTAATTCTCGGAAAGAGACCCATGCTGGAATTTTTTTCCGGCCACCAACTTGCTTGACCGAAAGATCTGCAGGTGTGTCCTCCAGCATGGAACTGTTGCATGTGGCCTTTTTTTTTTTATCGAAAAAATTAAATTTAATTAAAAAATTATCTAATTAAAAATTTAGAAATTTATTCCTTAGCATATTCTTGATTATTCTCTGACATATTTTTATTATTTTTTATTTATTTTTAGATCTACATATTTGTATTTATAGATCCTTGTACGCACTCTTGATTGTAAGAAGAAAAAATAAAAATAAATATCTCTTTCTCTTTTTCATCATGGTATCAGAGCACTCAGGTTCTGATCCATTTTTTTCTTCTCTTTCTTAAAACCCTTCTCTTCCATTTTTTTTCTTCCCCTTCTTAAAACCCTTCTCTTCCCTCCACTGCTGATACCGCCTCTACCGTCACCACCGCTCCTTCCTCCTGATTCACAGCAAATCGCTGCCGCCGCAGCCACTGCAGCCATCGCAGCTCCCTCCCCGACCGCCTCCGCCGAGCCCATCATCCCCACCATCGACCCGTCGATCTCATCCGCACCGCCTCCCACGACTGGGGTTTCTTCCAGATCACCAACTACGGCATCCCGCTCCCGGTGCTCTACCGGACCATCGCCGCCGTCTGATCCTTCCACGAGTTGCCCTCCGCCGAGTCCATCCGCAACCCCCTTCTTCCCAGTCATCGCAGCCCCCTTTCTTCCCGGCCGAAATCCCTCCGAAGCCTCCACTTCCACCGAGTCCATCCGCAGCTCGCCACCGCAGCCCCGAAATCCCTCCAACGCCTCCACCAAAACCTCTTCACGACCGAATCCCCGACACCAGCCATCGTCTTCCTTGCCGACGGCGTCACCGACGACGGCATCACCCTCGACAATCCCGTGCTTCACGGGATACATAATCGGTAACAAATAAAATCACGGTTCCTTCTTTTAACCTTTTATTTATTTTATTTCAAAAAAAAACAAAACAAAAAAATAAAAAAAAATAAAAAAATAAAAAAATAAAAAATAAAAAAAAAATTTAAAAAAAAAAGAGAAACTTTTATGGCTAGATACTTAAGAAGCCTGCAGTTACAGTGTGTCCGGTGATTCGTGTGTTTGGTGATTCATTGATAGTGTCTCTGGTGATTTGTGTGTGTTGTGATTCATTGATAGTGTGCCAGTGAGATTATCGGTCGTATTTTGTTTGTATGGCCAATCCAATTACTATGCAAGATCTTGAAGGTCTACTGGATCGGCTTATTACAGTTGCCACTCGATCAGGGGGTTCGTCAAGAGATAGTGGATTGATGAATGCTCTTCAAGTGGCTGTAAAACTTGATGGCCCAGCAACATATTTACAATAAGAGAGGAGCACTCATCTACTTGTACAAGGACGAGGTTTGGAGGGATATCTCACCGGCACAAAGAGGAAACCTGCTAATAATGAGCAGGATATGGCTCAATGGAGAATGGAGAACTCTGCTGTTCTGGCGTTTCTTCTAAATACCATGACACCGAATGTGGTCAGAAGTGTGCAACTACTGGAGACTGCACAGGAAGTCTGGGAGACGGTGGCCCAAATGTTCTCACAAAAGCAGAATTCTGCTCAAGCATTTGAGATCCGTTCTCAATTACGTCAGCTTCGTCAGGGAGATTTATCTATCACTGAATATGCCACCGAGTTGAAACGTCTCTGATCTGAAGCTGATCATTATAAAACTTTTGTTCCACAATGCTCCATCAATGTTGATGGATTTCAGAAATATTTAGAAGAAGAACGGGTTTAGGACTTTCTATATGGTCTGAATCCGAAATATGAATCTGTCAGAGTTCAGCTTCTCGTCAGAGATATTTTACCTAGTTTAGGTCAAGTCTTCTTTGCTGTTTTAAGCGAGGAGACATGGTGACGAGTGACTTCTGACTCCAATAGTTCTGTAAGATCAGCTCTTATTGTACAGCCACAGCAGGTAGGTGAGAAGGTATGTTTTCATTGTAAAAAGCCTGGGCACACTAAGGTATTTTGCTGGGATCTCCATGGCCGCCCAAATCAGTCTGGGCATAGTAGTCGGGGCCGTGGTGGTCGTCGTAGTGGTGGAAGAACTGGAGGACAGAATCATGTTCGTGGACCTGCCCAAGCCAATCTCTCTGAAGAGACCGAGAGTGCTGTACACAGCTTATCTACAGAGGAGTATCAGACCTTCCGACAAATGATGGAAAAGTATGAATCATCTTCTAACACCACACCTACTTTGGAACAGTCTAGCCACCAGGATGGATATCTTGACTCTTCTCTTTTTGCACACTCAGGTACTCCATATAAATTATCACATGCATTTACTTGCGGAATATCCAACTCCTGGGTAATAGACTCAGGAGCATCCAGTCACATGACAGGGGCATCTAATAGTTTTATTTCCTATTCACCATGTTCAGGACATGACAAAGTCCGAATAGCTGATGGATCCTTTACCCCTGTCTCAGGAAAAGGATCCATTGACTGTACTCTTAGTTTAAGATTATCATCAGTATTGCATGTTCCATCTTTTCCTACAAATTTACTCTCTATCAGCTCTGTTACTAGAGATTTGAATTGCTCGGTCACTTTTTGGCCTTCTCATTGTCTATTTCAGGAGCTGAAAACGGGGAAGATACTTGGGGGTGGTAGACTGCACAATGGACTCTATTATCTATCAACTGATGAGAAAAATATGAACTCTTCTTTGACGGGGTATGCATTGTCTGTTGAAGGTGCCACTTCAGAACTTATGTTGCATCATCGTAGGCTGGGTCACATTCCTTTTTCTATTCTTAGTCGCTTATTTCCGTCTTTATCAACTAAATGCAATAAAAATTTGTTAGTTTGTGATCATTGTGAGTTGGCTAAACACACCAGAGCAGTATTTCCTATATCTGAAATTAGAAGTTCTAAACCTTTTGTTTTAATTCACTCTGATATATGGGGACCATATAGTACTAATACTCTCATGGGCCATAGGTGGTTTGTTACCTTCATTGATTATTTTAGTCGAGTGACTTGGGTCTATTTATTGAAGGAAAAGATGGGAGTTTTAAACTGCTTTAAAGAGTTGCATAAACTTGTAGGTACTCAGTTTGGTGTCAAAATTAAAATTCTACGTTCTGACAATGGCACGGAATATATTAATCAGAAGTTCCGTGCGTATCTTCACACTCACGAAATTATTCATCAAACTACTTGTGTTGATACTCCTACTCAAAATGGAATTGCCGAAAGAAAAAATCGGCACTTATTGGAAGTAGCCCGA
Source organism: Elaeis guineensis (assembly GCF_000442705.2). Lineage (NCBI taxonomy): Eukaryota > Viridiplantae > Streptophyta > Magnoliopsida > Arecales > Arecaceae > Elaeis > Elaeis guineensis. The sequence continues at coordinate 122,265,021 of NC_025997.2, forward strand.
TTATTACTTTTTACTATGCAAGTTCCTAAATTTTTGTGGGGTGAGGCTGTCTTAACCGCAGCTTACTTGATCAATCGTATGCCTCTAAGAACACTCGGGTTTAAGTCCCCCATACAATGTTTGAAAGGGTCTACTGATTATGTAGTCACTCCTAGGGTCTTTGGATGTGTTTGTTTTGCTCGCGATCATAGACCTTCAGTAGGAAAACTAGATCCACGAGCATTAAAATGTGTCTTTATCGGTTACCCTGCTACTCAAAAGGGATACAAGTGCTATTATTTTCTTGAGCGGTGAATGTTTGTTACTATGGATGTTACTTTTCGAGAAACTGAAGCATATTATGAAAGTCGTCTATCTGATAATAAGACACCAGAATTATTTTTTTCGGATGACTTTCTATACACACCAAAAAATTCTGATGCCCAGGAGGAGTATCATAATAATGATGTTCAGAGGGAGCCTAGTATTGAGAAAGAAGAAGAGTCCAGTGAAGAAGAGTCCAGTGTGCATTCACCACCAACTGCCCAGGTGTCTCCACCGCTTGAAGCTTCTTCTCCAGAGTCTCCTAATGGTAACAATATCTCTACTACTCCTTCCATTTCTAATCTTAATATTCCTATTGCAAAACGGAAGGGTACTCGCTCAATTGTTCCTCCTGCTCGTTACCGTTATGATATCGCTAATTATTTTTCATATAAGAATGTGTCTCCATTTTATCAAAGCTTTGTAGCTGCATTAGACTCTGTCTGTATTCCTAGTACTTGGCAAAAGGCTATGGCAGAACCTAAGTGGAAGGAAGCAATGTTAGAAGAGATGATTGCTTTATCCAAAAATCAGACGTGGGATCTGGTCACTCTACCAGCTGGTAAACATCCTGTAGGGTGTAAGTGGGTGTACACTATAAAGCAGACTCCAGAAGGCAAGGTGGAAAGATACAAAGCTCGGCTAGTAGCAAAGGGCTACACTCAAATATATGGAGTAGACTATGATGAAACCTTTGCTCCAGTAGTCAAGATGAACTCTGTTCGAACACTGATATCATGTGCTGCTAATTTTGGTTGGGAATTACATCAGTTAGATGTGAAGAATGCATTTCTTCATGGAGATCTTCAGGAGGAAGTATACATGCCAATACCACCAGGATTTGAGATCAGAGCAACTATTGAAAAAGTCTGCAAACTAAAGCGCTCACTTTATGGCCTTAAACAGTCTCCTCGAACATGGTTTGATCAATTCAGTCGGACTGTAAAAGGAATGGGATATAAACAGAGTAATGCAGATGATACTCTATTCTATAGGCATCTCAAGAGAAAGAAAACTATACTCTTGGTTTATGTTGATGATATTGTAATAACAGGAGATGACCATCATGAGATTAAACAACTCAAAGGAAAACTAAAGCAAGCATTTGAGGTAAAAGATCTGGGTCCACTAAGATATTTTTTGGGCATAGAAGTTGGACGATCATCCAAAGGTATTTTTCTGTCACAATGAAAGTATGTACTAGATTTGCTTTCTGAGACTGAGATGTTGGGGTGTAAGCCTGTTACTACTCCAATAAATCAGAATCATCGAACAGTGACAGATGGTGGAGCTCCTGTTGATCGAGAAAGGTACTAGCGGTTGGTTGGAAGGTTGATATATCTTTCACATACAAGACCAGATATAGCCTATGCTGTCAGTGTCATCAGTCAATACATGCATGATCCACGAGAATCACACATGGAGAGAGCTTTCAGAGTATTACGCTATCTGAAAGGATATCCTGGTCGTGGTTTGTTGTTCTCACAACACAACACCTTCCAGGTAGAGGGATTCACTGATGCAGATTGGGCTGGATCATTGGATGATAGGCGATCTACTTCTGGGTATTGTACATATGTAGGGGGTAATTTAGTTACCTGAAGAAGTAAGAAACAGTCAGTGGTGGCTAGATCATCAGCAGAAGCTGAATATAGAGCAATGGCTCTAAGCATATGTGAACTTCTTTGGCTTCAGAAGTTGCTTCAGGAATTACAACTTCTAAACAAATTTCCTCTTCGGTTGTATTGTGACAACAAAGCAGCAATTGAGATTGTAAGCAATCCAATACAGCATGATCGTACTAAACACATCGAGATTGACCGTCATTTTATCAAGGAAAAGATTAATCAGGGCTAAATCTGCATTACCTATATTCGGTTTTCTGATCAGGTGGCAGACATTTTAACCAAAGGGCTTAGCTCAGTGTCTTTTTCTGGATTGATTGACAAGATGGGGCTTCGAGATATCTTCGCCTCATCTTGAGGGAGAGTATTGGAAGGATTGAACTTAATTGAAAAACTATCCAATTAAAGATCCAAGAATTTATTCCTTAGCATATTCTTGATTATTCTCTGGCATATTCTTGTTATTCTCTATCTATATTTGGGTCTGCATATTTGTATTTATAGGTCCTTGTACGCACTCTTGATTGTAAGAAGAAAAAATAAAAATAAATATCTCCTTCTCTTTTTCATCGCTTCACAGAAAAAGGAGCCCCACATGAGGTGTGTCAACGTAGAATTCCTCAAATTTTGCCTCTCAAAGGTGCATGTGGTGTACTGGAACAGCGACGTCGTAGTAAATTTCACTTTGAAGTCGCATTTTGTAGTCTAAAATTAGTTAACTCTTGTCGGCCCAAGTGTTCGATAGAAAAAACTGCGTGTTGATTGGTTTATGGATGTAGAAATAAAAAGATGTAACAACTTATAAGCTGCAAAAAAATTGGGACTTCACTATGTTAATGGTCAGATATATACAAGCAAGCATGCAACTGCTAGAATACTGAAGTAGTATATATGCAACTGGGGATGCAGTTGGGCCAAAGAAGATTCAAAAAAGTAAGTATGGCCAGATGCAAGTATAATTTTCTATTATTGATCACTATTATCTGTTACATTGACAAACAAATGCTGTTGTAGCTGTCATTCTTAAATATCAAATAATTTCAGTCTTTGCACTTTCGGACAAATAATATATATATAGCTCTTATGGCACGCGACAATAGTTTCAGTGCGACTGTTACGGGCATGAACTGTTCTTCTGGAAAATTCTACGAAACCAATCCACCCATCTTCTCCCTGTCCATATAACATTGGTATTCCATCGCACTATCTTTTGTGTCTTCAATTGCTATAGAATAACTTTCCTGTTGGGAATTTTCCAGCAGTTCAAGTTCCCCCGGCAGTCTAAATTTGACAAAAATTTGTGCAATTTAGTTGCATCAAATGTTTTCAGAGAAACCTATAACACCCGATCCTTTGGGTCCTTGGTCGACATTTATGAATTTGATCCCAGCATCAAAATTATATTTCTAGTCCTTTGCACACAGCATTTAAGTATGGTCACAACGCGGGCATATAGAACTCCCAACCATAATGGAGGTGAACATTTTGGGAAGTAAAAAGGGAGATGTAGAACATCCAGCTATCCCCGTTCATCATGCCTTCACCAACATGCAGAAGGCTGATTAAATCTTCGTCCCTACCATGCTGGGCATGTACATAATAATGCAAATTAAATCAAAAAAATTTTCGTTGCAACGGTGATATCACGTCAAATTAATCACAACCCAATAAAAACACTTTGAATTTTATCGATTGCCATATATTTCATTGATTTCGTTGATGGTACCTCATACTGTTCCATTGATTTTTGGTTTTTGATTAGCTTGTTACAAGTTTGACGTGATATCATGCGCTGTTGCAACGAATATTTACTCAATTAAAACTCTAACGCATGCCCACATGTACATACATACATACATACATCAATATTTCAGAGCAAAACTATCTATCTAAATCTTCAAGGAAACACGGATTGTAGTCACAAGTATATATTATTTTTATTTTGAGAAATTGCATGTTATTCATATATATGAACCGTTTATTGATAGAGAGCGTTGCTTATATGGTACACGACCGGCAAGCCCAGAGAACAAAGAACCCCAATAGGAAGAGAACCACCACCTCAATCGAACGCCCCATATATAACATTTAATCTCACCCCTTTCATCACCACCCCTTCCTCCATCCTCTCCAGGCAGCAAGGTTTCACCGGATGTTTTAGATGTAGGATGGCGGGAGGGGAAGCCCAATCACCTGCCCGCAGCGGAGTGCATTAAGAGGCATGTTGTACTCGTCCCTCAAGGATCGTGCCGGCGAGGTCACACTGACGTACAGCTGCTGACCCAAGTATTTGTTCTCCCAGTTCATAGATCTCAAATTCCACATCCCAGCATTGTCGAAGGTCAGCAGGATCGCCGTCCATGACCTCGGGAATACTTCGATACTGTGCCGGCTCACCGTGTCTAAAAGATTGTACCGTTTTCGGCTCTCCGGCGACCACTTCCCCGGCCCCATCCTGACATCATCAATATAATATTGGTATACATAAATATGAATTTGGAAGTCGAGATAACATCGATCAGAGATGGTGAGATTCATTCTGGATGCTTGATTACGTACCCTACGGGGAAGAAGGCGTAGCCATCCAAGTGGTAGGACTGGATGCTCCTCTCCGTGTTCTCGAAGATGATCTCAATGAAAGTTCTGAACTCGGCGGTGATGACGTTGGGTACGAGTGTCAGAGGGGCATCAGGGGCAGGTGGCACGTCGCCCATGAGGTTGTACTTGAACACCGGACTGCTGGCGTTGAAGTACTCCGCGAGCTTGAGCGGCGTATCGGATTCGACGTGGGAGATGCCGTTGATGAAGTAGCGGAGCTTGCCGTCGACGACATTGTGGCCATTGACGAGCCTGATGGTGCGGGTGATGTTGATCTGGCCGTAGTGGTAGGAGCCCTGGGGGTTGGGACGGGCGGCGCTGGCGGTGAGGTTCCAACGGAAAGTCCGCCACTGGTTGAAGGACCACGCCCAGCCGGAGGGTCCCCTGGGGATCACCCGCGACGGAGGAGAGTTGGAGCCGGCGTAGCGGAGGACGGCGGTAGCGGTGTGGACCTTCTTGGTGAAGCGGGTGGAGGCGACGAGGTAGTAGTCGCCGGGGGCCTGGTCGGCGGTGACGAGAACCGACATGCACTGGCCAACGTGGACGTCGAGAGAGTCGTAGAGATTCTGGACGGTGTGGGAGCCCTCCATCTCGACGAGCTTCAGCGAATGCTTCTGGATGCGGAAGTTGAGGGAGGCTTTGAGGCCGACGTTGCAGAAGCGGAAGCGGTAGACGTTGCCGGCCTGCATGGTGAACATGGGGAGGTCATCGTGGCCGGCGGCGTTCCTGCCGGAGCGACCGTTGATGAGGACGCCAGCGGGGAGTCCGAGGCGGCGGCCGGCGTCGAGCTTGCGGGCGAGGACCTTGTGGCCCCTGGTGAACCAGTCGCCGGCGAGGACGTTGAATTCTTCGGCCGGAGGAGCGAAGGGGACGGGGATGAGGAGGCGGCTGTGGACGCGGAGCATGCCGAAGCCGCCGGCCGCCTTCTGCATGCCGATGGAGGGGAAGTAGAAGAAGCTGCCGATCTGATCCTTGGGCTGGAAGTGGTAGGTGAAGTTCTGGCCCGGCAGGATGGGGCAGTTGGTCCCCGGAGTCCCGTCCATCCATGAGTTCTTCCTGTGCTGAATGCCGTTCCTGCCCCCATATGGTTTGGTTTGCAAACAACAAAATTATGATTAGTAATATTATCTTTAGTGTTCCATGGGTGCTAGCTGCTTATGAAAGGAGGTATTGATGGGTAGTGGATCCTCTAAAAACTTTAGTTGTTGGGGATTCCAATAGATCAAAACAGAGTACTGGAAGCTCATAGAGCTTTGATTGCCTAAACACTAAAGGAAAGAAAAAGTGTTTAAACTATGCATTAACGTGTTCGAGGGACGAACCATGTGAGGAGGAAGGGTTCATCAAGGTAGTTGAAGACGTTGATGACGATGTTGTTGTTGGAAGTGCAGTTGATTTCGGGGCCCGGGAATTGGTTGTTGATGAGGATGACTTGCTGTGGAGTGCCAAGCGGGGCGATGGTTCCGTATGTAATGTTCCATGTGAAGAAGAGGTATGGGTCCTCTGCTCGGACGGTTGACAGGCCCAAGAACGAGAGGAGGAGGAGGACGGCGGCGACACGCGACATTTCTCTATCTACTCTTGCTTGGCTTTTGTTTCTCTGGTAAACGCTCTCTATCTATATTCTAACTACAAAAAAGAAAGAAACAGTACCTGTTCGATATAATGGAATCAGCATAATATAATACCTGAATTCTTGGGAGCAATAGGGAAGGATTGATAGGATGCGGAGCTTACGGTGATGAAATTTAACGGGCGGCCATGGGAAGATCCCGGCTGAAGTTTATTTTGGGGTTTTTTTTTTTGGGTTTAGCCGGGGGGGCTTCAATCTGGGCAGGGAGGGGCAAGCCCCATTTTATAGTAGGACTTCCTGCGAGGATGGACGGAATTGGATGTCAATGGCCGTTCAAAGCCCCTCTCTCCTTCACTCGTTCTCCATGCATTGCGGTTTTTCCCTTGTGGGTACGGATGAGTAAGAGAGAGGAGAATAACTACAATGCCGGAGCGAGGAGCAGTTTGGATCTCCGTTTTGTGTGCGTGAATTTGTGAGGCTTAAATTTTGACCGATTCTTCACCGGCTTTTAGGCACAAACGATCCAAAAGTCCGTTCAAAATTTACTAATCCTAGTTCTTCTACGTTTCCCCAGGAGCCTCCCGGACCTGGAATTTGGTGCACCACTGGGTTTCTATAACAAAATTGGTGCTAAAATGCTGGCCTCATTTTTTGTGGCTCCGAAAAAAGTATTTGATACAGCGTGATCTATCTCAAATCAAAAATAATATTGATGGAAATGATGAGATCACCATATTTGATTACATCATAATAATTTTACGTGACAGTGATCTCAAATAACTCCACACAATAATGAGATACCTGCTCTTAAGGTGAGGAATCCAAAATAGGGTGATCTTGACTTAAAATATAAGTATAAAAAAATATCTCTTAATTAAAAAAAAAAATTATTACATCAATATAGAGTTAATATATTATATCAATATTATATATCTGATATTATATTATATTTGATATTATATATTATATCTATGATATATATAACATTATAATATATTATTAATCATATTATTGTCATATTATGATTCAATAATAATTTTAAATTAAAATAAAAATATCATATAGTACTTTATAATTATATAATAAAAATATTTAATATATTACTTCTATTTATCTTATTTTTAATCAAAATAAATATTTATGTTAATAAATAATATACTATAAGTGTAAATAAAAATATTGATTCTATAATAACAAATAATATATTTTTATAGGATTAATAAATTATAGGACTAATAAATATATTTTTGTAGAATCTATTAATTATTAATATATTAAAAATATATTAATATTTTATTTATAATATATTATATATGATTAATATATATTTTTATGAAATATATTATGGATAGTTTTGATATCATATAATTAATGACCTTGGATTCTATGGAATATCAAATAGATTATTCATAGATAATCAAAGATCTTTGATCATTGAATTATGACCTACCAAACGCACCACTGATAAGAACATCAAAGAATTAAGATCACGGATAATCTTAGATCACCATGATGATCCTATTTGGATTACCAAATGCTACCTGAATAACATGGTTTATGGTCATTTCAAGGAGTGTTCTATCTTTCATATACAAATAAGGAGTCAAAACCCAGAGTCTTGATGATACTCTTTCCATGCAGAAGTTATCAATCTTTCCAGCAAATTTGATGTGTGCCAAAGTTGCATAAGAATTTATAACGCATCATCTGATTGTAAGACTTTCCTGTAACTATTCTTGATGTCATCCTCCTTTTACTGAAAAATGTGAGTTGCATGATAATTGTCCCACACCATCTGATTGCAAGTCTTTCATGTAAATACAACTGCAAAGGATTACACCACAGAATATCCATACTACCCAAATGAAAAGAAAAGTTTTCACATCTCTGCACGCAGATGATCACTGAATGTAATAGGCCAACTTCAACATGGCTAATGATAGCATTAGGACTGGAAGATGGTTCTGACAGCAACCCTATGACTAGAATGATAGATGCCCTCATCCATTTGGTTAAAAATTCTTAAGATGAAAGGAGTTACTTATCTACCTTAACCTACCGATTTACATCCTCCTTCAAATGGATGACATTTGAAAGATATATGAATGGAACATGTAAAGAATGAATTTTTATATTAATAAATTACTCCTTATTAACTTTTTAACTAATATTTATTTATTTTTTCATTCATTTTATTTATACATATTTTTTATTATATCTATATTATTTATCTTATATTATTAAATTTTATTAATAATTATCTTAATTTTAATACATAATTTCATAATTATAAGTAAATAATTAAAATTATCTTCTATTTTTCATTTACATTCACTATTTTCAATTAACTATTTGTATAAAATTACTTAACTATTTAAATTAAATTAAAAATTAATTAATTATTCATATAATTAGATATAAATAAATTTATACATATATAATTAATTTATAATATTATTTATTCAACTAAATTATATTACAATTAAATATTTATATAATTTTTTATATAATTATAAATTATAAAGATTATAAATTTTTATATTATTTTATTTTTTAATATAAATAAATATTATAAATTAATAATAATAGTATTATTTTTTTCATCAAAGGATATAAATATTATTGATTTTCTCTTACACTCCACTGTACCAAACAAAAGAGGAAACCATCCTATCTATCGTTCCATTTTTTCACCAAGATAGAGGAAGATGAATGAAAGAACCATCCATATTATCTCTCATCCATTTTCCCTCCAATCCATCATTCATACAAAATAGAGGGCAGACATGTTTTGTAAACAAGATAAATATTATTCGACATACGCTTAAGTCCCTAGCAACAGTGCAGCTATAACGTGTTTGAAAGCTCTCACGTACTGCTTCCTACAGCCAGCGAAAGCACAGCAGGTCTTTTCACGATTACCATCCTAAAAATCGATAAGAATGCTCCATTACACTATCTACAATTCAATCAAAATATAATCCAAGATACAAATTCCAACGGGAAACCACCACTACCGATCTTGGTTACACTGTAACCAACCATCTAAACATTTCTCCACATATTACAATCTTACAAGCAAATCAATGATTCATTTGATTCAAAACTAATAAAAACTTGAACAGAATATAGTCTATGTACAATTCTAATGTTGGAATCATCATGTAAAGCAACACGTACCATCACTTCGCTAGCAGAACATCATGTGAAAAAAACATATTCCATTACATATGCAGTACTTGACAATAAAGAATCACCAATAGAGAGATCCCAGCTATACCCTTATTGTGACAGAAAACTGATCAACAAGGGACAAAAAATAGAGGAAAAAATCAATCTACATTCAAGGTAATGATGACAGCAATCCAATTTGATGTGCCATCTCAATAATTGTCCAACTATATCACAAATGAATGATGTAATCAACTAATACCTGGACTTACTTTCATCAAAAAAACTAATGCCTGGACTTACCTGCAATACTGTTTTGCATACTCAACTCTCCTAACCCGTCTGCTGTACGCCTCTCCCGCTGCCATTAGGAAGCACAAAATTAACATCCAAAATCTTTCCGCTGAAGGGCCTCTGGTTCTATCAGACATGATCAACTCATAATGCTGCTTCACTCATTTATTGCCTTGACATCTCAACCATCTCAGTACCCAACAAGCTGCTCTTCTTGTAGAGGAAACTGCTTCCAACCTAATAATAGGGAAATTCATCAACTCTGAAGCAAATAAGTTTCTATTCATCCCCTTGTCTTGAATTTGTATATTCCGAAGTCCTACACCTCATACAAGTGCCGCTATGGATTTACATTGCACTCGTCCATAAACCGCTCTTCTTTAGTGAGAAATTTCTTCCAGTAGCTCTTGTATTTTGGTATACCTAGTTCTAGCCATGGTTTCATGTTGCCATTGTAATGCAGTGCTGCAGCATTCTTAATGGCATCTGCACTAACTCCATAATCATGCCCCAGTCTTGACTGAACCCAGGCATCATCTAGAGCATAGATCAGATCTTGAAATGCAAGTAAGCTTATGGGCAGTGCTGAAGCTCTCCATGATGCTTCACTCCCGTTTTGAAACTGTCATTGGCAAAGCATGACAAAATGCTCAGAAAGTCTTAAAATTAATATGGCAATTCATCGTTGCTTATCTGCTAAACTAGAATAGCACAGAATTTTTCTTTTCTTTTCATTTAAAAAAAAAAAAGTGACTCGAGCCTCAAAAATCTCATATACACTTCTAAAAATTCAAAACTGCATAGCAATGATAGAAAAGTAATACATTCCAATATGGGACAGAAGCCAGTAACCAAATCTTATATCCAAACAAGCTGATAGTTCAAGAACAGAAATTATATTTGACAAGGTACCAAACAGCCAACACAGGTCAAAGAAAGTCCACAACTACTCAATTCTGATAACCAATCAAATTACAGCTGAATTATAATTATCAAGTTCACAATAGTTTTGTTAATGACTAAATTGGTAGTGGAACCCCCACGAGCTTTGTAAAATATAATTTCCACTCAAGGACTATTTTCTGAAAACAAAACCCAACTATAAGTAAAAATATTTATTTTTCCATACATACCATACATACATATATGTATATATATCTATATATGTCTATATGTATATATGTCTATATGTATATGTGTATGTATATATGTCTATATGTCTATATGTCTATATGTACACACGCACGCACGCACGCATATATATATAATCCAATCCCTGCATACTGCAAGATGACAATACAAGACTAGAGATTAATGCCACTTACCTTTTGGAGGAGGCCTAGGTAATTTCCAGTAATGTTGCGCTCTCTCCACCTTTCCAAATCTATAATGTTCAGTCCAGACATCCAGGCACAAGAATCACCGTTATAGCTATGTCCTCTCATATACATTTTCAACTGACCCAACCTAATTCCACAGAACTGAACAGCACCATTCACCTTCCCTTCCAAGTCAAGGTTCCATAAGGATGACAAGTCCCGTTGAACCACAACATCATCATCCAAAACAATCACCTTTTTCAGGTTTTTGAATAGTTCCGGTAGAATAAAGTGTGAGTGACCAAAAACAGATATATACTCAGTTCTCAGCTGCATAGGAGATGACCGAGCAATGTCATGGATGGAAACACGGAATTCCTCAGAAGGTGATAGCTGTCGTCGGCCCAAATTGTAGAAGTTGATCAGCTTAACATTTTCAAAATTCAAGACACGAACAGTTGCCTCCTTGTAAGAGTTTCTGGCAAACCAGTGTTTCATGGCATAAAAATTTTGCCCATCAGTGACCAAATGGAAAATCATATGTCCGCTTTTCTGTAAAATTACAAGACAAAAGTCAGTGACACCACAGTCAAACATGAAATTATTTTGGTGTCCAATCATTACAACAAACAGTTTACCTCAGCATTCATCACAGCCGAATTGATGGTAGCAGATGCTGCAAGTATGTTTCTTGAGAAGAGCACATAGTGCTGAAAGCTTGGGTTGTTGAGCTTCTGAGCATGTAATCGCTCTATATCCTGCAATGATGTTTTGAAATATTCGACTGTCAATCTCATTGACAAGCAATGGAGACTTCTGGGCATGGTCTGAACACCAAGATGGTACAGGAAAGCACTCTGTTTCATATGGAAATGAGCTTCATCCTCGGTCAGATCAAGTATCTGTCTAAGTTTCTTGTCAACATTATTGCAGTCTACAGTACATGATTTGGCTTTTGCAATTGTGTGATCCATTTTCTGTATCTTCTTTCCAACACTGAAAGGTAAAAGTGAAGTTGATCTTCAGAACCAATTCATCATGATCCGAAAAAAAGCAAAGAGAGCCTTCAAATGATTTTAATAGAATTCTGAAGTGAAATCCAATGAAACAAAAATGCATGCTGACCTCTGCAAACCCATACGAAGGCTAGGAAGAAAAATTCATAATCTTCATTATAAGTCAATAGTAAGCATAATCAGAAGTCCTCAATCAAGGGCCTTCCTTGATCACAAACTCTTATGGTAAGTATGGTTCAAATTTTGGTTTAGCTAGATATACACTAAAAGGAATTTGATCATAATCAACATATTCCAGGCAGTTAAGGTCACAGATAAAAACAGACCACAACCAATCGAAGCCATAGTGATTATTTTAAGTCATTCACATGGAAAAGCAGTCTTGGGCAAAGAAGCACATTTAGGTGTTTCATAACAAGCTTCACTAGAAATGCCTAAAAACAACCTCAAATCACCCAATGTTCAGGGTCGGTTTTCCTTTGACTTCTCAGAAATCTTGATTACTTTCATTCCAAAGGAAATGTTCCGACCACAACTTTAACCAATTTGTAATACGAAACTGTTACAGATCGTTCTTGTAACATTCTTTGAGAAATGGCCCAATCAAAATAAGCCACAATAAAGAGAAAGGTTCAAACTCTACTAGTTAAACAAATATGAAGATGACAGTGGCAAAAAAAAGCTTCTAGAAGTTCTTCAAAACAATGAGAGCAAGAGAAAGAGAGAGCTAAATTGTAAAAAGGCTACAAAAAAAATGTAAAAATCATTCTAAGATCACACTTTAGGCACAGTCTTACTTCCTCTCCCCAAAGTAGCAAATCAAACCCGTATTGCACCACCCTGCATCAAACAGTTGGCCAGGCTCTTGGAAGATCCTTATGCTCGTTTCTTTCGGCACCTCGACGGTGCTCACTTCACATTATGCTCCATCCTATTCAATCATTAAGGTGGCTTGGATGTTTTTACCAACAAGTGCCTAGACCCCACATCATCTGTATCGGATTCTCCTGGGGCACATCCGTTTGAACCAAAAAGACAAAATGACACCATATATGGCGAGGAAAATATTCCATATTTCATTGAGAGAAAAATAGCAGAAAAGTGCTTTTTCTAAGTGTTCAGTTCCGTAAGGATCCTCCACAAGATAATAGTTAAAACTTCAAATAATTTTTCTTTTCATATAAGGGGCACAAGCTCGGATCATAAGTTTTTTTTTTTCTAACAAAAAAAAATTTCCCAAGAAAATAAGTAAACAGAATTGATAATACAAACTCCAATGCAGTTCACATCCCCAAAATCTAGATTCTTTATAATAATTTAGAACAAATGCATTGGATATATGCCGTCAAATTACTAGCTTTTATAGTTTTCTTTTTGAGGAAAAGCTTTTAGGGACCGTTTGGTTGGGGGTAATCTGGCATGGAAAAATGATTCCCATGTTTGGTATGAAAAAGGGAAGAAAGAGATGGTAAAAATATTAGTAGGCCCCATGCTTATTTTTCGGAGAGAGAAGGTAAAACAAATACCGTAGGAGGATTGGTATTTGATAAATTCCCAAATGGTGGTAATCCATACTTGATAAAAATACCCTAAATAAAGTTGCATATGTAATTATTGAATTTATTTTGATGTCTTTCCAAATTCATTTAATAAAGAGCTTTTGTAAAAAAAAAAAAAATGATGGAGATGGTATTATGTAAAGGGCTATGTGATTATAGTCATTACATAAAAATTAATTGAAAATGACAATGCTATCTTAGTATTAAAAAATTATTTTATGTTGAAAGATATATTTATAAATTTAGCCATATTCCTATACAGATTTACCTCCAATTAAACGTAGTAATCTTTTTTAAGTGTCATTTTTCGAAGTAATTTTTCCACCAATCAAACATAGTAAAAATTAATTTTCTCTGCAATCATTTTCTCAAATAAATAATTCTCAAGAATTGTCAGATTCCTTGTAATCTGACGTACCCCAACCAAACGGACCCTTATAGTTTTCTAAATGACCATGGACCTCCAAGGGCTTAAATCCCCCATCCTGTTTTGGTTCCTAAACAAACAACAGGATCATTTGAAATTCCAAGCCTCTAAGAGAAGATGAAAACCAACACTCTCCCAACACTGAAGGATGTTATCCACAACTAAACTACCTAAATGAATCCAATCTTAGGTCAACAATATAAGTAACAACTCCTCTATTGCCTTGCCATCCTATTTATTTGGGATACAAGGGAAGTAGGATGTAACAAGCTCTGAAGCTAATAATTTACATGGATGGGATTTTAAACTAAATAGGTTGTATATGTAACTCCCAAAGAACTTGGGAAACAAAAATTTGAAGGATATGAAGAATAAATATAGCAATATTAGATAACATAAAAGAAACCTATCTGGCACAACAAAATGCCAGCACATCAGTTCTTTGCTCAGTTACATGATGTAGGAAACTATAGAAATTATTATACATATAACAAGTCATAATTCCTGAACTGTTACAAAAAGAAAAATTGCAAATCCACAAAGACACCTTGTCCACTAGATAATTTGATGGTCATCTATTACGATCAAATGATCCATGCTGGTGAGTTCATATTTAGATTTTGGGAGTGGTCCACTGAGCACAGAAGCTTCTTTTCCAGGTGGAGACATCATGAGGGTGATGGCAAGAAGGATTCCAATGAATCATAATTCTATATGTTTTATATCTAAACTAATTGCATGATAATTTCCAAAAAGGTCACAAGTTGGTTAACTAAACACCCAGACAATGATATCCAGACTGATTCGGACCTTGTCTCTGATCAGAGTTCAAACCTATAGGTTACATTAAATTCAGGGCAGAGCCAACCTCCCACATCAAGTTTAGGGTTTGTTTGGTAGACTTATCTTCCAACCAACCTAAACATAGACTGAATGTCTAAAATACAGAACTATAGGTAAGAAAACTTGAATTAGTTATTCAACCACTCCATACAATACCATTTAAATAGGATCTACACATGAAATTAACCATCCGAAGATAGACATATTGAAAATTTCCAATCCACTCCTAGCTATAGTAAAAGTGTACTTGACTGTTACTCAACTGAACCCAATTACATAATATTAGGCTCAGACCCAGATCTTTCCTAAATCCATAGACTACCCAGTACATAATGCATACTTTTGCTCTCATACTCTCACTATTCTTATAGAATTAATTGATTATACTTTGAAGCTATGTCATTAGTGTATTGTGTTAAGGGCACAAAAGGAACTGAGCTTACTTAGGGGTGGCAAAAATTGACCTAACCTGCAAATTTCCAACCCAGCCAGACCCTATGTGCCTCGGGTAAGGGCCAGGCTTTTTAAGATTAACTCAGGTAGGGGTTGAATCTTTTGACCTACATTTTAAGCAGGCCGAGTATTGGCAAAGATTTGACCTGACTCAGGTCTTGAAAATATAGTTGGTTTGGGAGAGTCTAGGTCGGTAGAATCATGACCTTACAAATTTTATAAATGGTTCGTCTTTTTGTGATGCTACTTGTTTGGTTCATTTTAGAAATAAGTCACCAAGAATTGTGAAGGTTGGATTAGATAGGTTAGGCAGGATCTGTTAGGAATTGAGCCTTGCAATTTATATTAGGCAATCGGTTAAACAGGTAAAATCGATTAATAAGCTCCAACCAATGGGTGGGTATGCATTGAAAGTTCTCTACCTGATGTCCAGTTGGGTCCGGTACAAGTCAAGGTTTCGTATGTTCTTACCCACACTTTACCTGATCCATCCCACTGCCACCCCTAAGCTTACTCAATGATGCTACTTGCTCGACCCAAATCAGAAACCGATCCATATTAGATCAAAAACCACCAAGTGTTGGCTTGGTTAAAGACCCAAACATATCTAGACCGAACCTATAAACCTGATGGGCCTTGTGAAATCTCTACCATTCAGACCTAGATCAGACCTGATTCTTAAGCAGTTAGTCTGATTCAAAATTTAGATCTGGACCATGGGTGCAGGTCCAGGTTGGCAATAACTGGACCCTAACTGACCCAATAGCACCCCTAATTGGAGCTAATAAAACCTTTACTCATCAATTTGGTGAGGCATTAGTTCAAATCATATATTCGAAATTAATTTGGATCATGCAGAGGACATACTGGATATAGACCTGGACAAAGTTCAACCCAATCAATAGATGCCAAGAAGTATGAGTTTACCTAAGTTGTCCATGATATCCTGCTACCCACCTTGGAGCCTCTACCTTGTTGACACTAATCATCTAACTCAGCACACATGGCCTAACCGGTAATAACACCTAGCTATCCTTGCCTCATTTGAACCCTGCATAGTAGGCAACCCCAATGGACCTTAACATGAACTCATCTCCATAATGCAACAAATATATGACCTAAGTACCTCAAATCTCTTTTGACATCAGAGGCCCTGAATTAATAACAAGATTGCATAAACATAATGAATATTTAAATTTAAATATCATAATGCATTAGCATTCATTATATCCAGCACCAAACAAATTTTTGATAATGCAAGTTTGGTGGTCCATGATGATTTTTCTCCTTAATGTCACTTGCATCATGTAGAGCCCCTTTTGCTAGCAATATGTAATGCTTTAAATTAATTGATGCATGAAGAAAAAGGAAGGTCAGATATATCTAGAAGACATTACTTACAATGATGGAAGGTCAGCATCTGAAATGGCTTCACTAAGCATGCGTTCATGTTCTTGAATATTCTGCTTCAATTCACGTGACAAATTGTCCTGTCCCTGAAGCTTAGCGACGCTTGGGTAATAAGCTCTAGCCACAAACAACTGATCTTTGAGTCTTTTCACTATAGAATCTTTCATCACTTCTTTGTGTTCCATGGACCAAATGCAGTAGCTTCCAAATTCAAGCTGACATGGTTTCTCTATCTCATCACCAGCTGCACCTTTGGGATGGTTTTCCTTTCGATTTCCCCTATCATTCTAAGATAATTAACACAATAAGTTATTTTGGAAAACCTACAAGTTAACCCAAGGGGATCAAGCAACCAAAATCACTATGATATCGTACACCACAAGATCTAAAACAAAATCAAACATGAAATTTAACGCATATATAAAATCTTCCTATTTCAAGACAAAAGCGGAGAAATGATTTTTTTTTTTTAAGTTATTAATCAAAGAATTCAGCAAGAACCGCCACCAGGTCAAAGAAGGCAGGTTGGCTAAATCAATTTCACAATTTTTATGTACTTAATATAATCCCAGTAGAGCATTTGCTAAAACATGAGAATAAGTCTTACTCTTGCATTCAGAGATGAAGATACTTTTGGTGCGACTACTTGTTCTGTTGTTGGACCTGCTTATATTGATCAAGAGTGGGGTATTGGTTTTAACTTTTCTAGATGCAAAAGAAGGGGAAAAATGAAGACAATAAACATAGATGGACTTGCATTACTTACCTCTAGAGGTAATATGCTTTGGTTTAGAGTAGGACATAGCATCCTTTGGCTGTGAAGTGAATGGCATGCCACCATTACTGAATTCAGTCAGAGGTTTCTTTGTGAAGTTTTCAGGAACATCCTAACACATAAACAATTGCAAATGTTCTCATATTGTAATTTGCCAATTTGACGTAGCTAACAAAATAACTAGCTACACTTCCAAAAACAATATAATATTGAAGATGCTTCAGGCTATAGGTTATGTTGATTTGATCCGATAAAATTAATATACGTGCTCATTATGGCCTAAAGATTGTGTAGAATACATAATAGAAGAACAGAAGAACCAATAAAGCTAGATATTAGATTTAAATTGCCCAAAGAAAACAGGAAGAAAAGTTGATTCAGTCGAGGAATGACCAATAATTGAGGGATGGCAGCAAATTTTCAGAAAGAATATTATTTCAAACCAAAAGAATATATAAAAATGAAAGAAAATTTCAGAGAAAATCATGCATGTAAAATGAGATGACAATACCATCACTTAAAGCAACTTTCAGTATATGGTAATAGTCGAAAAGGTTGTGCTAGCTACCAACAGCTCAGAACATCATGCTATAATGCATGAACCTATGAGATATAATAGGCAGATAAGGAAGCACCTTCGCACATCCATGATATATAAAAACTGGATCTTATAACTTAATTGAGTACCAAGTGAAGACTGTAACATGTTGGGACCCTTTGAACTTCATAGGGTGCAATAGTGCATACACATTTGAAAAATATTACCAACTTGAAATCAGGCTTCCTCTTTTTTTTCCTTTTTCAAAAATGAAAGAAAAGAAGACCTTTGAATTTGCTCACGGGCCTCGACATGACATGTTTTCCAGGAGTCTCAATATATGACAATTTTCTCTTGAAAGGAGATATCCAGAGAATTTGGAGCTCCTATCTTCTGCCCCACAATGACAAATCATGTAAGTTTGTTAGGTGCTCGTGAGGCCATCATACAAATTCGGGACACAACTATTTATCCAAGATTTTCTTGGGTAAACAAATAATAGTATGGCAAAGTTGTGGCAGTGCTAAGTGTTTGTTTGTAGGAATTGTTCTCTCAAGATCTTCAACTGTTTTCTTTCTGTGACAATTAATGACAAGATTAGGTTTTGATTAATGAAGAATTAACTTATAAATGATTTTAACTGATAAAAGTACTATTATTATAAGTTTGATGACAATCTAATTTTTATGTGAAACTATGAGCATATAATAATTTTTAATCTTTTTTTAAAGAAAATCAAGGAATCGAAGAAATTTACCTAAAACTCAAAAAAAAAAAAAAATGATAGATTTTCAAGATTTACAAAAATTGTAAACAAAGATGATTTATCTACAATATCCACAAAAGAATGTTAATTAACATAAACTTAAGTCTTGGAACCCAACAGCCTATAGAGGAGATCTGAGCTCATATCTTGCAATCCAAGCTAAATTTTTCAAATCCACTCTCCCTGTGATATGACCCATTCGATAAACTCTTATCTTCTTTCTCCTTAAAAATCTATTAAGCAGCCCCAAAAGACCTTAAAATTTTCTATGGAACCAGGAAACCACATGCTTCCAATATTCTTAGAACGTTGCAATTCCATCTCAATCTTGAAAAAATGCTTCTTGAAGACTTGTTTTATCACGAAGGAGTTAGATGTCCCTATCTGGATTTGAAGGGGAAAAAATGGCCCAAAGGGACACCATTTACCTCAATATGATGCTAAAAAAATATGGTCATAATCCAAAATGACACATTAAAATACATGGATACAAATTAAAATACATACAATATGTTGATATATACATACACATATATACAAATCTACATTGCATACAAATATATGTGTGTATGTGTTACTTAATCCCCTCAACAAAGTCAGATGTAATGAATCTCAGCCAGAACCAGCCAAAATTGGACCATCAATTTCAGTTGAAATGGACTGTAACTATGGCAGCTTAACCAGTTTTAAATATGTGCCATATCTTAAAGTTTGAGCTACATATAAAATTGCTATTATGTAACTGGCAATGGTTTGCAACTAAGGAAGATCCCACTCAAGTCTAACAAGCCTATACATATGCACATACAAATCTACATTGGATGCGCATACACATATAAGCACACATGTATCTGTGTTACTTAATCCCCTAAGCCAAACCAGCCCAGATTGGATCATCAATTCTGGTTCAAATAGACCACAACTTTTGCAAGTCATGCATTAGGAGTTTGAGCCCCTGGTACAATTGCTATTATTTAACTGGCAACAGTCTGCAACAAAGGCAGATTGTGCTGAAGTCTAGCAAGCCTTTTGTTAAGCAAGAAAAATCATACAATCTTCCTTGCTGGAAATCCATGGATGTTTTGAGATAGAAGAAAAGAACTGTCAATGTCACTTAGGCAAGTTTTCTCTAAGACAGAAGATGAGACTTTGTAAAGCCCCAGTAATCTCAAGTCATCCAATACCCTCAGAGATTTTTTTCCTCATAAAATCTGAATGTAGTTCAAATTTCTACTTACATATTATGCAAGTAACTAAACTTCATACCCTATCAGCTGTCATTTTGACAATTCACAACAAAACCAGATCACTTTAAAAATATTATCGTGAAAATTTAGTAAGGGAGCTTTGAGATGGCAACAACTGATGATAAAAACAGATGACAAGGTTGCTACCAAAAAAAGAAAAAAAAAAAAAGGTGACAAGGCACGTTCTTCTCCAACAGCACATGCTTGTGGAGCCATATCTAACAAAAGTTATGGCTCGACATGTTGTAGGAGTAGGGACAATTCTTCATTGTTGAACAGACCATTAGAAAGCTCAAAATTTGAGATGCATGTATCAATCAATGTTTCAAGCAAACAGATTCATTTCTTCAAGTCAAAGATTCAGGTCGAGGTTTACTTGTTTTCTTTGTTTTTCCCTTTTGAGCTACTGGGTGCGGGTTAACATTTGCTAGTCATGGACTTATAGCTACCATAATGTAAATGTTCAAAAAGTATATAAATACGATAAAGTAAATAAAGAATTAAACTTTTGAAGTACATAGATCCTGGTGTTCCTCAGTATTATGCTATAGTCGAGAGGCATTTTAATGGATTGATCCCGACTCCAGTCCAATCTGAAAGCATTACAATTTTCTGTATCTAATCCAATTATCAAGATCTAGAAGTAGAAATTTTGATCTGGTGACAAGGAAAAAAAAAGAAAAGAAAAGAAAATCCGGATCCAATTAATTCGCTAATTATGGAACCAGATTTGAATGAGAGTAAGCCAATTAGATGATGGCACAAACCTAACATTATATAATATAATTATAAAGTCTGACAAATATCTGTTAATAGCTTACAACCTAACAGCAGATGATATCTTAGGAATATTAAAGAAAAAATAAGAGGTAAGGAATTCTCTCAATGGTAACTCACCCCGGCGCCCCCTCCCCCCTCGGAACAAAGAAAAAAGGGGCCTTCACCTCAATCAAACAGTGGCATTTATTGGCTGCGAAGCACAACCAACCAATGACTATGCATGTCTCTCTAATACACCAGTCTCCCATGGTCTACTATCATCATCTTCCCCTGCGCACACGATCCCAAACTCTAACCCCCCAAACATCCTCCTCCTTCCCTCCCTAATCCCTCTCTTCCCTCTTCCCTCTTCCATCTCCTTGCCTCCTTTCTTCCCTATTCCTATTTCTCTTTATTGCTACTCTTCTTTCTAGCACAATTGCTGCCCAACTAACAATCTTGGCATGCCTCCCAACTCAACTGCCTTTTCAACCTCTTCATGCTTATCTGATTGAATGGGTTGAATCAGACATCAGATCAGATATCAGATATTTAACAAGTTCACAGTTGAAAAACCTCGTTGTCAATCATTGAGTTATCAGATTAAAATGAGCTAGGGTGTTTGGTTGATCGAACATATTTTAAACACCCATGATCCAGTACTAATTCATTCATTTACAGGCCTAATCCTTTTGAAATGCAATTGTAAGCACATGCCCTAATCAACCCTGGTAGGATTCGAAAATGTCCAATGGGATTTGGGGAGGAAGAACTTGCCTATAGAAAGGGGGGAAAAAAGCAGGCAGTAATACATAATGAGCTAGCACTTATTTCATGATGATCACAAGGAATAGAAATATACAATGCGGAGAAATCTCTCAAAGGTGCAAGTATGGGAACAAGCATTTAGAGAATATGATTAGTTTTAGAAGCAATTCTTATGTTAAAAGGACTGCCCTGGGAGTGCATGAATCACATATAATTTTTGTGGAATTGAAAGAATGAAAAAAGCTAAAATCTATCTTCATATATTCATTGTTAAACAATCTTTGCCATCTTTTTCAACAAGCACTGAAAATAAAAGGTTATATCCCCCAATTTTCAGACATCATGGGAAACGCTCTCAGTTTAACTCTTTGACCCTTACATTAGGACTTAGATTCAACAAGATGTAAATAATTGATGCTATAGATCCAGGAATGTGTAAAATCCATTATCAGGTAAAATCCTTAAGCACACAACCCCATTAGCAAGTACTTGTTCAAACAATCCTTCACATGCCACCAGAAGATTAATATGTATTAAACAAACAAACACAAGTGCCTTTCATAAACTCTTTCCACACCTGCCATCAAGTTTCTGGTGTACGGACATATCCAGGGTTCAGGAAGAAGACCATTCTCATAATGCATCAAACGTGTCGAGTGAAAACACATCAATGAAAAGCTAATGACTTAAGAAGAAAAAGAGTAATACGGTAGAAATCCATTCAAGCAAAAAAGTTGACGATGAAGTGTTGGAGAACTATGTCGAACAGTTAACCTGTAACCTACAGTAAGAAGGCCCTTAAAGAGGATTGCTCTCATAAATTAGCAATTCAAATATGTACTCCCAACTATAACTATTTTGACTTGTTTAGGTGCAAGTAGAAAGGAAAAACAATACGGTAAGACCCATGTTGTAGATAATCCAAAAAATACAAATATACAGTTAGCATAGAGCAAACCTTTGGAATTGGTGGTTTAAATCTATCAATAAGACCATGAACCCTCGACTGACCCCCCTGCCAAACACCAAAGCACAAAACAGCATAAGTTATTAAAGACATACGGACAAACTCAAACATAAGTTCAACAACCAATCTAACAAAACAAGAGACTTGAGCAAATCCAGTAATCCACGATAACAAACTCCAAAATTAATAAAGGGGGAAGAAAAAAAGAAAAGAAAAGAAACCTCCGAGTGATTCTGCTCCGGACCAGCATCCACATGGGCGTAATTCTCAAAGACAGATTCCTACGCAACGATCAGAACCAACGCGAGAATAAGAAACAACCAACAAACCAAAAAAAAAAAAAAAAAAATCACTCCATCAACAACATAATAGTAACTTCTCTCACCGAAGACGAGCGCTCATCACTCAAGTATCCTGCACGAAAGACCAGAAACAGCATCAGAGATCGGCAGAGCAGTAAAGAACAACCAAATGCACCTAGAACCCTCCATTCCCCCTAATTCTCAAAACAAAACAAAATTAACCCCACAGATCTCTCCATCTCGAGGCCACGAAGAGCATCTGAGCCAGATCCGGAGCAGGGCGTTGGAATCCGAGTTCCAGACCACAATGCGGCCGGAAGCTCGGATCTCGCTTGCCAGACCGCATCAAGAACGAAGGCAATGCCGAGTCCAAGGCGAGATCTGAGAAGATCTTAGGGCTTAGAGATACAGAAAGAAGGGGGGGAGGGATGAGGGGACAAACCGGAGGGGAAGCGGTTGTGGAGGCCGAGGAGGAAGGCGAGGGGGACAAGGAGAGAGAAGAAGACGAGTGCGAGGACGGCCACGGCGTGTCCCTTCCATCGCCGCTTCGCCGGCAACGAACTCGCGGCGATGTAACCCTTCATCTCGTGCCCTCTCGCACGAGGCCGCGCAACCCTCTCTTTCTTCCCTTCTCTACTCCGCCCGTCCTCTATTTATCTGTCGACGCCTCTGGAGATCGCCGCCGCCTCTCGCCTCCCCATCGTCTCTCCACTCCACACCATAACTGAAACGTGGAAGCTCTCCTCTCTCTCTCTTTCTCTCTCTGATTGATACGTAGAACGGAATTATAGATAAAGATTCTTTGGATTTGTTGCTTTTTTTTTCTTTTTTCTTGGTGTCACTGAGAAGAGTATGGAAAATAGAGCGGTGAGAAAAAGATTGAGATAGAGAGAGAAAGAGGAGTTCAGAGAGTATATTGGTGCAAAGGAGAAAGTGACGGCCAGGAGGGCAGCAGCGTGATTTGCTGGATTGGATGTGAATGGGGAAGTTTTGGGATCCAGATCGTAGGGGCGGGGTGGTTTGCCCTCCGGGGATGCAAGCCTAGGCTGCGTAGCGGCGAGGGCCAAGTTGGGCCCGCGGCGAGGGATGTGCTGTACTTCTCGGATCCCACGCGGTTTTCTTAGTGGGGCGAAGCGACCGCTTTCTTTTTAAGGGGACAGGGTCGTATCTTTTGCGCGAAAGAAGGATCACCCTCCTTCGCGTGAATCAACCGTTGGATCGCGTGATTGTTCTTCTAGATCTGCGCGGACGGATGAATGGGAGTTTCGGCGTGCTTTGAGATCTATGCGGAGCAATCCGACGGGCGATGTCACGAAAGAAGATCGATCATTCTATCGTCCGAAAGATACGACCTGAACCCATATTTAACCCACCCATGTTTCTGCTCGTGCTATGCACGTGAGGGGGGAGAGTGACGGGGTGGGGGGAAGCTTGGATGTCCTAGCCTACGTTCATTAAAAGTAGGGGAAATATTAAATAAGGCGCTTGTGAGTTAAAAACTATTACTAAATATATGTCGTGCAGTACACGTGAGTGAAAATATAAATAACTATATTTAAGAAATGCATGCATATGATTATTCTACATATTTATTTTGTTTTTCTCCCTTAAGTAGAGCTGATCTAATTAGATGAATGTTTATTAAAGATAGAGGATATGTGAAGGGCATATTATGAACACAAAAAAACAGTAGCATTTGATTACATCTAATGTTTGATGCCACGAACCAGGCCTTAAAAGCATTGTAATAGAAAAATTATTTGTATTCTATATAATTTCTTTTCATGATTTCATTTCATAAAATAAGAATGAAATTAAAATGCGGGGCGTATTTGATAAAGATGGGGCTAGGTTTGGAGGAAAGGAGCATTATGAGGGTATATTAGGGTGCCACGAAATCGAACTTCAAGGTCATGATTCCCCAATAAAGGGGTTCAAGTGCTTCAATAACTGAAAAAGGAAATATCATATTTTAGGATCTTTAAGATTATTGAGCCAAATATCAAACCCTCTTCTATTTGCATAGAACAAGAGTATTTTAGTACGTGTTAGTTGAGATTTGAAATACTACAAAACAGGAGCATATCAATCACATAAAGCATAATACATGTAATCATCATTGCTTCAATAAGTTTTATCATGGCATACATATGTCGCAATATGGTCGGCTTTTCAAACCTAGATAACAATAGTAAAGATAGCAGGCTTTTAAAATTTCAAAAAGCAGTTACCGATTAATTATCAAGAAATATCTCAAACTCGAAAGTATTGCTACACCAAATGTTTGTTGGTAACAGTAATTGGCCAAACAAGATATTGTTCGGTTCTTTCATAGATTGGAATTTTCATTTACGAGCACTGCAACTTCTAAACAATTATATCACCCACAACAAGAACTTGAATGGGCCATTGCTAGCTATAGCCACCCCATCTAGGCTAAGCTCCCAGCAAACCGTTCCCATGCTTGTGAAACAAGAACTTTTCTAACCAAGGGTCAAAGTGAGGCCAGCATTGCTTGGAATTGAACCCCAATCTCTTGAGCAAGAGATAACACCTATACGAGTGCTTGGTGGTTGTTTTCAAGTGGGTAGAAGCGCAATATATCAAAAAAGTAGATAGAGGTGCATTTTAAGTTAAAAATTTTCATTACCAGTTATAATATGTTTTGAGATTCACAATTCAAGATATCTCCAGACCTCAATCGTTAGTTGAGCATTCTGGTATTTATAAATCATGTTGGGGTGCATTTGGTTTGCAGCCAAAGTTGAAATTGGAATCAAAATCAGAATGACTGTATCTCTCGATGCATTTAGTTCATGTCTGGAATTAGAATTAGAATAAGATTTAAATACTAGGAGAAAATAAGAGATTAGGACATTCTCATTTTCTCTTAAAATCAAAATGAAAATGAGACTCCCTCCAATCAAATGACTGGAATGGATAATTCATTCCTATTTCTATTCCAGGATCCAACTTTTTCCAACCAAATATTTTTTTAGTCTATTCAAAATGGTATTTTTTTTGTTGAAGATTGATATAATTCTGAATGTGGGGAGGTGGTTCTGCAGTATTTGTATCGGGTTTTCTTTTCTCTAATAATACTTTGAATATAAATTAAAAAACTATGATGTAACGGGGCTCATATATTGTATGGACTGCAGTCTCCGTATAGCATGGGCCTTGTTGCTTCGTGCTTGTTGCATAAAACATGAATAGTCTTGATTGCCCGACTCGGCTCTTAAATTCAATCGATTAATTTGAGAGGATTCAGGCTCATTTTTACTTCTCTTGACACTATCTTCAGTGATAGAGACGCATGATTAGCACCTACAAAATCGCTTTTTGAATCCCTCATTAACAAAAAAAATCCTCCACATTTCTTTTCAGTAAAAATACATCATGAAATAAAAACAATATTTCCATGCATGCTCATCTCAAATTCATGTAGAAAAATTTTTACTACTTTCAAAACATTTTTTTTTTGATCATTGAATGTACGTATCATCATTCCTTTCTATATATAATTGTTGCCACTAAAATCTAAGGTTTGATTGAGATAAATACAACTAAGGTGACAATGAAGTTAGTCTCCTCTTATAGTACTATATGGATTCAAGAATGTGGTTGTTGAAGCAACTTAATTGATAGATGGATTCAAAAAAAAAATTTTCTTGTCGAAATATTTTTTGACGAGGGATCCTCCGATACTCAAGTCAATCAAAATTCAAAAAATGATGGAAGAAAAGAGAGAGTGTGTGTGTGAGATTTGTGAGAGTTGGAGCAGTCCAATGTCCTTGAGGATCTCGTGTTATTTCTATTCATAAAGAGAGTTTAGTAGCTGTTATCAAGATGGATAGGATGTACATTGACTTTATGATAATGATTTTTATCGTGCTTAACTGTATAATAATAGTGTCCTATATTATCTTGCAGTTATAGCCACCTTATATGTGTGATTATAGCCAAAAGGACATAATTGTTGCCAATATTCTCGAGTTGATATGATTATCTTTCAATTCGTATATACATGAGGAGTCCAAACATTGTCAAGGTGTTTCCACTTCGGTTATTATCAAGATCAGACAAATAAATATCCATCATATTAATAACTAAACTTCTTGTTTGGTATAAACTATTCTCCATATTCTTTTTTTTAAGTAATATTTTCCATGTTCTTCTTTAATAGGCACATGTAATTTAAACCAAGTCCAAACAAAATTATAAATAAATCATTTACATAGAATTTTATTTGAAGGGCGGCGATGGGCGTTGCTTTTAAAGCATTTAGCAAAAAAGAGAGGTTTGCATAGAATTTCTTATTTCTAAATCACGCTCGTTGACATAATTTATACGTTACGCAATTTTGATAAACAAATTAGTTATTTTTCAATATATACACATTCAATAGATCTAAAACCTCAACTCATGCTTCTTAATATATCATAGATAATTAAGCAAGAGGGAGAAAAGAAGTCCACGAACTAAGATGGAAAATATATTTATCTGATCTATATTAGATAGATGAGATTTATGAGATCACATCTACCCATGAAATGTTCTTTTCCTCAGATACTGCATGCACTACGTTCTTCTCATACCTATTGGTTTCACTAATGTCGGATCATCACATGGCGCTACAGAGAAACATACATAGGAGTTCTTTTAATAACCCAAACTAGAACACCGAATCGCAGCAACTTCCAATGCACCCCACGCAATCTCCTATCCTTATTTTTTTTCGCCTGGATCTCCCTGTGACAAATTTCCTTGTTAGCATATTAAACATCTTTTTTATTATATTAAACAAGATCTGATGCATGCCTCCATCAACCATTTAATACTACAAACCTTTCAACACTAGGCATTCGGACCTTTCATTGGTGGAAACAATCCTTAGCGTAAAACATACTGCAAAATATATCATTAAACAAGAACAATACCATACTTTGTGTTGTAAACTCAAGGCAATGCTTTAAAAAAACGGCTGCAAAGTACCACCCAAATCAAATTATTCGCAAACATGTGGGACCGGTCCCTTTGTCCCAACTGGGGATGGCCATGGTGCATTGTTGATTGTGAACGATAGGAATTTTTTGATGTGGATGTTGAATTATTGATAATGAATATCTTCGTAATTAATTGCTTCCATGACCATAGTGGCAGGGACGCATGACATGTCTGTCTTAGCGCTGCATGGAGGAAGTTTGCCGACGCTGGTCCCCCCATCCCAGGCACAATCATAGGCCAAAGGAATAGCAAGCATAAATATAAATATATATAGATAGAATTTTTTTTTTGATACATACAGATAGCCACCTTACTCTGATATGAGAATAATCTAAAAAATTAGAATATAAAAGATTTCACAAGATCGACGAGATGCTCTCATCCTATCATCAAGTCCAGTCTCCTGAATGTTCCGCACAAATAATACGATCCAATTTGCTATACTGTTCGTCTTCTGATAGACATGCTGCATCATCACTGCAGCTGAGAGGCGAAGAGTATTTTAGATGTCAAAAAAATAGATGGATTTCTAACTGTCAAGCTCCTGCTATCATAGATCCATCTAATGACGGTGGTAGAATCATCTTCAATGAAAATCTTCTCCTTCTGCAGCTCCTACCTGTAGATAAAGATAATATTCACCTACGCAGTATGAAGTTCAATTTTTGAAACTGAAAGTTCGATGAGATGGGAGTCTTCAGTCACCAGCAGTTTGGTATTTGGACCCCGGATGATAAATCTATATCGGTAGATTGGATACTGCATTAGAAGTCATACTTTCCACTTCTTGTACGATATACACTTGATGGCGCTGGTAAGTTGTAACATCCTTAAATACTGTGCCTGAGGGGGGATACCTGCGTCTGTCCTTGCCGATCCCACTAACATGATGATACTTCTTCTAAGCGATCAGGGTGGCAGCTCCAACCTCAACAAATACAAATTTTTTTTTCTTGGGTAGAACTACTTGATAGATTTTTCAGTAGCTACTCACTTATGATGTATAGTTTTGGTTTTCATCTAAAACTTGGGATATTCTGATAAATAAAATTTAAAGCTTTTCTAAAGTCTGGAGCTAAATAATTCGGCCCCCCTTGCCCACTCTCCAGTCTTTACAAGCGTGGGAGCTTCGTAAGGACGACGGAACATTATAATTTATGCGCTTGCGTTTACTCTACGCTGGGCATGACCCGTTGACGGCTACACTTTATGTAGCAATTACGAGCCAATGCTAAAGAGCAGCAGCAATAGCCGAGCACTTCGATTACTTTTTGGGTGATCTAAAGTTGGCTGATCTAAAGGACTTGTGATGAAGGAGAGAGTTCACTGAGGAGCTGCAACATGTCCAACACCACCGGCAGATCAATTATGATCTACTGCCATGGCAAGTCCTCTTGGTTTGGCTGCTAGAATTGCCTTGGAAGTGCTTACTTTAGCTTCTTGTAGCCCACAATTTACACCAAAAAAGAGACCCTCACAAACATCATTGGCATTTAGCATCATGAGCATCTTGGAATTTCAGTCTTTGCACTAAACGTTGGTGGTATTTATTTTAAGGCTGCCAAAAGTTTGGCTCTTTGGAAGCATTCCTTTCTAAGAGGTTAGCCTCACATCCCTTATCACGTGCCGCAGACGTGCCATCCTTGTCTGTGAAGGCAAAATAGGTCGCTTTCAAATGTTGGATTCTACTATGATCTTTCTAATTCCACGACCGTGACGAGCCGACACCCACCAACGGCCGAATCGGCCTGACAAATTGGTAAATGTTTTCAAACCCTTTGTCTAAATGCTTTCTTTAAGAAAGAAAGTGCAAGGAGACATGATAAGTTTCTAAAAGTTTGGAATTTGTCATATGCCACAGGTCAAAATCAGCAACGAAGTGCTGCTTTTGTTTTGCTTCGAGGCTAAGCTGCTCAACCTTTATACACAAAAGCACCAGTCCAAAGGCACGAATCTTAAATTTTTTTCCTCTTTAAATTGTGATGACATGACAGCGTAAAAGTTAGGACAGCCGCATTAGGCCGCAAGCTTTTGACATTTGGATTGTACGTGGTCCAAAGTGGACCTCAGATAATTTGGTAATTAGGATGAGAGAAACGGGATTACATACAGGGTAACACGTGTTGTTAAGGAAGGAAAAGTATTTAAATGCGTGATAAGATGTATATTAAGGAGAGAAAATGGAGAAAAATAGTATGTATGATTTACTGTGGATCAGATCCAATAAATAATTGATCCTTGGATAGTGTTGGAGATATTTTGATACTAAGTCGAAGATGTAGATGGAAGACTTTTAAACCATGTCCACTTGGGTCACTTGGATTTGGCAAGAGGCATTAATTATCTCTTTCTCTCTTGTCCCATCATGAGTAAAGATAGAAAGGAAAAGGAAGATAAGGCTAGAAAAAGAAAAGATGATGGAGAGGAAGAAAAGAAGAAGATGCGTCCGCCTGTGGACGCCCGCGCTCTTTGCGCGCATCCGATTTCGCCACAGCCTCCGACCCTGATGTCGGCTTCTACTCCCAGCTTTGGCCATTAGCCTCTAAGAGGCTTCATTATGGCACCATCATATCATCCCATTAAAAAATGAGAGTAATAATGAGTAAGGCAAGCCTCGCATACTCTCAACTTCTAATTGTCACAATCTTGATGATAGAAATATGGCCGAGGCTGAAGTCGGGAGCGAGGCTGAGGTTGAAGTCAAATAGAGGTCCGAACCGAAATCCGGAACAAGGCCGAAGTTAGACTGCCGAACCTCAGATGCCGATTCTAACATCGGCCATCAATTTCCATCTCGATCGTCGGCCGAAATTCGAATAGCTGATCTCTGCCTTAGCCAAGTCAACTTTCGGCCCGAAGATGGCTCTTGGACTTCGGATATCGATTCAAGAAATACCGCGACTCAAGCTTCTTCTTCAAGGATCTTTGATAAATCTTTACTCCTAATTATATGTCACGTCAGTGACTATATCAAAATATTTTGGAGAAAGTTAACCCCTTCATAGTCCCCCTGGAATCAAGACACTCTCTAGTGATGAGCTATATCTCTGTAAATAGTTGCCTACATGCGATTGATTAGGCTTCCATCGGATCATGCCATCCAATGGGACAGGATCGGCCCCTGAGGCCTACCCTCTTCGATTTTTGGTTTGGCCAAAGTACTCAATGAGCTCAATCTAAAGTTTCTAAATGGCTGTCATGTCGGGCCAATAAAGACGGTAGCCTATCATAATGACTGTAGGAGGTCTCTTTATAGCCCCATCATATTATCTCATTAAAATATGAGGATAATCAGAGGCCGAAACTACATCATTCTCAGACCTTTGATTGTCAATCCATACTATTAATGAGCGTGGCCCTCCTGAGCTATGAGGTGACATCACTCACTAATTAAGATGAATTAAAAAGATCAGGTGTGGTGCTCAAGAATATAATGAGAGGTGAAAAGGTCCTTTACGATCCCCCCGCTCTCTAAGGCTCCCATTCCATCTATAAAAAGATAATCCAGGGATCTCCAAAAGGTATGCCTTCTATCTCCCTCATAAGCGTTCGTTTTTTTTTTATCTGTTGCAGAAAATCTAATTTGAGCATCAAAAGATCCTCACGAGAGCCATCTTTGGTGGAGACTTTTCTTGCAGATCTAATCATCCTCGACTCACCGAATGTCATCCAGTTGTAGCACTTTCGGTCCGAGATAGATTTCATCCCCAGTAGATTGGCGCTATAGAAAGGACCTCGTCTATTTTTGAAAAAAAGCAAGCAACCCATCGACATGCTACAGTGAAGAGCATCTTTGAGGCATTCTAGCTCAAAGCACACTCGACGGCAGGAGCTCTGGTCAGTTAGCCATAGGAGGTGGCCCTACAATTATCAAGTTTTGCCTCTTTAAATGAGAGGTGCCCCCCTTCAAACTCTCTTGATTAGGCTTAAGAATGAGGGGCAAATAATTCAAGTCGGGAGGACACAAGCTTATTCATGGGAAGGAGTGACTGTTTTATCAAAAGAGCTCTATTACGCCACCTCAACGGTATTCTCTCCAAAGATAAATTTGGCCGGACATGCAGTCTTCGGAAGAAGCCTCTTCCCAAAGTACTTTACTTAATTAATTTAAAAAAAAATTATTTACAAAAATAATATAACTTTTAACTTATTTACCAAAATGATGCGAACAGGATAAAACATCATTCAAAATGATATTTTTTGATTGCCACCTCACCACCCCATTCCACCCAAATTTTCATGTAGATGAAAAAAAAATAAAATAAAATCACCATTTGAAATGGCATTTTTGAAAACGCCATTTTAAATGGCGTTTTCAAAAATACTATTTTTTTATTTTCTTCATTTTATTCCAAAAATATCATTTTATCCCAAAAATATCATTTTATCCCAAAAACACCATTTTATCTTTTTTTTTTCATGTTATCCCAAAAATGCCATTTTTTTCTTTTTTACGGTATTTTTTATTTTTCTAATTTTTTAAGATATATTTTTTTGGGATATTTTTTTAAAAAAATTAATTTTAAAAGAAGATTGTAATTTGAAATGATGATTTTTATTTGAATTAAAATTATTTTTTTTAAATTTAAAATTTTTATTTTTATTTTTTTCTCATTTTTTTTAATTTTATTTTTAATTTTTCTAATTTATTTTTTAGGGATATTTTTTAACAAAATTAATTTTAAAAGGGGATTGTAATTTGAAAAGATGATTTTTATTTGAATTAAAATTAAAATTTTAAAATTTTTTTTCTTTTTTTCATATATATTTTTTTAAAAATAATTTAAAATAGGGATAGTAATTTGAAATGACATTTTCTATTTGAATTAAAGTTAAAATTTTAATTTTATTAAAATTTTTAATTTTTAATTTTTATTTTTTACCCATTTTTTCCCTTTTTTTACTTTTTTATGGCATTTTTTTTTATTTTTTTTATTTTTTTTGAATTCAAATTAAAATTTTAATTTTTTTTATAATTTCAAATTATATATTTAATTTTTTTCTATTTTTATCGTATTTTTTAGTTATTTTTACCTTTGTTTGAAATATTTTTTAAAAAAATTAATTTGAAATGGGGAAAGTAATTTGAAATGATATTTTTTATTTGAATTAAAATTAAAATTTTTATTTTCTTAATTTCAAAATTATAATTTTTATTTTCTTCCCTTTTTTTCATTTTTCTTATGGTATTTTTTATTTTTTTAATTTTTAAAGATTTTTTTGAGATATTTTTTAAAAAAATTAATTTGAAATAAGAAAAGTAATTTGAAATGATGTTTTTTATTTTAATTAAAAATTTTTATTTTTTTTCTCATTTTTTTCTATTTTTTTATGATATTTTTTATTTTTTTAATATTTTTTTGAAATATCGAAAACATTATTGTTTTCTTTTTTTATTTTATCCCAAAAACTTCATTTTATCCCAAAAACACCATTTTATCATTTTTTTTATTTTATCCTAAAAATATCATTTTATCCCAAAAACACCATTTTATCCCAAAAACGTCATTTTTTTTCTTTTTTACAGTATTTTTTATTTTTTTAATTTTTTAAGATATATTTTTTTATTATATTTTTTTAAAAAAATTAATTTTAAAATGGGATTGTAATTTGAAATGATGATTTTTATTTGAATTAATTTTTTTTAAATTTAAAATTATAATTTTTATTTTTTTATTTTATTTTTTATTTTGGGATAAAAAATGAAAAAAATTATAATTTTAAATGGCATTTTTGGGATAAAAAAATGAAATAAAATGAAATAAAAATAAAAATTATAATTTTAAATTAAAAAAATTAATTTTAATTCAAATAAAAATCATCATTTCAAATTATAATCTTTTTTTAAAATTAATTTTTAAAAAAAAATATCACAAGAAAATATATCTTAAAAAATTAAAAAAATACTATAAAAAAATAGCATTTTTGGGATAAAATGATGTTTTTGGGATAAAATGATATTTTTGGGATAAAATAAAAAAAGGATAAAATGGTGTTTTTGGGATAAAATGAAAAAAAAAGGAAACAATAGCATTTTTGATATCCCAAAAAAATCTTAAAAAATTAAAAAAATAAAAAATATTATACAAAAAGAAAAAATAAAAAAATAAGAAAAAAATAAAAATTATAATTTTAAATTTTAAAAAATAAAAATTCTAATTTTAGTTCAAATAAAAAACATCATTTCAAATTACTTTCCCCATTTCAAATTAATTTTTTTAAAAAAATATCTCAAAAAAATCTTTAAAAATTAAAAATATAAAAATTTCATAAAAAAGAAAAAAATAAAAAAAATGGGAAGAAAATAAAAATTATAATTTTAAAATTAAAAAAATAAAATTTTTAATTTTAATTCAAATAAAAAACATCATTTCAAATTACTTTCTCTGTTTCAAATTAATTTTTTTAAAAAATATTCCAAACAAAGAAAAAAATACCTAAAAAAATACCATAAAAATAAAAAATAGTAAAAATAAAAAAAATTTAAATTTATAATTTAAAATTATAAAAAAATTAAAATTTTAAGTTGAATTAAAAAAATAAAAAAATAAAAAATACCATAAAAAAGTGAAAAAATGAGAAAAAAATAAAAAAAAATAAAAATTATAAATTAGAAATTTAAATAAAATTAAAATTTTAACTTTAATTCAAATAGAAAATATCATTTCTAATTATTATCCCCATTTCAAATTATTTTTAAAAAAATATATATGAAAAAAAGAAAAAAAAATTTAAAATTTTAATTTTAATTCAAATAAAAATCATCATTTCAAATTACAATCCCTTTTTAAAATTAATTTTGTTAAAAAAATATCCCTAAAAAATAAATTTAAAAAATTAAAAATAAAATAAAAAAACTAAAAAATGAGAAAAAAATAAAAATAAAAAATTTAAATTAAAAAAAATAATTTTAGTTCAAATAAAAATCATCATTTCAAATTATAATCTTCTTTTAAAATTAATTTTTTTAAAAAAAATATCCCAAAAAAATATATCTTAAAAAATTAAAAAAATAAAAAATATCGTAAAAAAGAAAAAAAATGGTATTTTTGGGATAAAATGATGTTTTTGGGGTAACATGAAAAAAAAGTATAAAATAATGTTTTTGGGATAAAATAATATTTTTGAAATAAAATGAAGAAAAGAAAAAGAGTAGTATTTTTGAAAATGTCATTTGAAATGGCGTTTTCAAAAATATTATTTAAAATGACGTTTTCAAAAATATCATTTCAAATGATGATTTTATTTTATTTTTTTTCGTCTATGTGGAAATTTGGGTGGAATGGGGTGGTGAGGTGGCAATCAAAAAATATTATTTTGAATGGCGTTTTATCCTGTTTGCATCATTTTGGTAAATAAATTAAAAGTTAGATTATTTTTGTAAATAATTTTTTTTTAAAAATTAATTAGGTAAAGTACTTCCTCTTTCCACTCTAAGGATCTTGTTTCTCTCCCTATAGCTTCTCCTCTTTTTAAGTTTGCATTAAAAGAAGAGATAGAAAGAGATAAGTAGAAAAGGTCTGTTAGAGACCAATAGGAAAGGATAAAGTAGAAATATGCAGAAGGTTTCAAACTAATCCCGATGCTATCACTTTTGTCCTCACCTTTTCACGATAGGACCTGCATATATTTTGTTATTTGTTTGACATAAATGCTCTTCCCTCTTTCTTATTAGGATAGAAAAGGCTTTCCAAAGGACGTCACATAGATGATCTATGAATCTATGACCAATGTCGAACTCAACTTTGGCTATAGATCAAATGAATCGGTTGTGGCCATAGATCAAATGAATCAGTTGCAGCCACAAATCAAATGGATCGGTCGATATCTCTCTGAACACTCTCGATTGAGTCCAATAAATAGGGGCATGCAATTCGGATCGAAAAAAGAAGCAAGCTTCAAAAGACTTATATAAAATTTTCTGATAAGAGATTCTTGAGCCCTCATTTCTTTATTTTCTTTTCTTCTGAAAATGACTGTAGGCCTGTGAGCATCCAAATCAAGACAGAGATCGAAGTTAGAATCAAGGCCAAAGCTAAAGTCAAGATCAAGACCGAAGCTGAAGTTAAAATTAAGGCTGATTCGAAGTCCAAAATCAGGTCGATCCGAAGTTAAAATGAGGCCAATCCATCGGGACGATTCGATGCCCCAACCTATTCGATGAGAGTGTAGATGAAGCCTCCATAACGGTGGAAGAGCATCTGAAGCCCCCACCTATTTGGTGG
Organism: Elaeis guineensis; assembly: GCF_000442705.2. NCBI lineage: Eukaryota > Viridiplantae > Streptophyta > Magnoliopsida > Arecales > Arecaceae > Elaeis > Elaeis guineensis. Next base: position 122,300,966 of record NC_025997.2, read on the forward strand.
GAGTACAGATGAAGCCCTCATAATGGTGAAAGAGCATCCAAAGCCTCTACCTATTTGATGAGAGTGCAGATGAAGCCCTCACCTCCAAATGGGGGGATCAAAAGATCCTTAGTTTATGTGCAGGTATCATGTTTCAAGCATCTCCAAGGGATCTCAGTTTCGACATGAGACCAAAGCACCATCTGCTGCTCTCATATCACTGGCTAAAATGAGTGGTCTCAGTCGAAAGATCTTCCCACGTACCTCCTATGCACCCAGCAACTCTGATTATTTCACGCGGTGCCGATCCAGATCTCACGGCATTAGACTACTCCCCGCACTATTAAAGATCTCAGTCTGAATGCTCATGTGTTTATTGGGTTGTGATTGTATCACAAACCCCCTGTGCACGTTCCCACATCTATCCGAAAGCAAGACGGAAGGTACCCACTAAGGGGTCGGATCTTAAACAGCGTCGGGATTGGTAGCTACTCCGATCCCAAGCGGCATCAACAATCTGGTTTCAAAGCCATCGGTCATGAATATGAGCTCTGCGGAAGTCTTCGAACCTCTAGCCCAGTTGCTCCAGTTGCCCCCCAAGCCTTGCTAGCGCCAATGATCACTGGATCCATAGACCAGAAGTTTCCTCGAGTGCATCTAGCATCCACCAGCATTGATCCTCATTGGATCCGTAGATCCGAAGTTTCCTTATGCGCACGTGCATTATTGATATCGAGACCAGGATCAACAGGTCTGAAGCCTCCCTGAGCCTCCACGCGCACCTCCCACATGGCCAAAGCCACCTATGATGCCATCGAAGCTCCCTGGGCCTCCCTGCGTGCTTCCAGTATAGTCGAAATTGCCTGTAGTTGCTTTAAAGCCATCCATTAGTAGTTCCAAGCTTCCTCTTGCACACCCAGCCTCTGCCAGCATCAAAATAATCTAATCGAAGTAGATCCGACCAGAGTAGGACCCCAAAGCAAGCCCGGCCAAAGCTAGTCCTCCTAGCGCCACTACAACAGAAAAGGATATTTGTGATGCAAACAAAGCATTGCAAATAATAAATTTCTATCACAAATAATTATTTGCGACAGAGCTTCCATCGCTAATAATTCATTGCTAAAAATGAAGTTGTAGATAATATTTTACGATATAAAAATAATTTTATCACTAATAATTACTTTTTACAATGAAATTTTTTCATCATAATTTTTTTTATTTTTTAAGAAATAATTACATCGCAAATAGATAAATTTACGATGAAAATATTTCATCACAAATAATTTTAAAAAAAAATTAAATTTTTAAAAAATGCTATTGCTGGATCTCTGAAGATGTCGAGCCTTGCTGGATCCATTACTGAAGCCCCCTTGCGTGCACCTTGGACAACCCCGAGGTCGCTCATGGTTGCTCTCGATGTCTCCTCATGTGCATTGAGACCGGCATCTATGGTCTGAGACCCCCGTATGAGCTTCGAGCCATAGTATTCCACATTAAGAAGGGCTGGATCAATTTTTTGTCTTGGCATGGCCCTCCAAATCTCTCTGGCGACGACTGTGCCGCCACTTGCAATTAAAAGTTATAATATTTGATGGGCTGGTGGTTTGTGGGTGTTGGGATATACCGACTGACCCCTGTACGCCGACTTACCCTCGGACCGGTCCGACCAACGTCCGACTTTATCCACCGCACCGATGGACGACTCCGACAATAACTGCCGACAATGGCTGCCGACAATATCCGATCGAAGATATGCCGGCCGAACAGACCCATACTGTTTTCAATTGGCTGAGCGGCTGAACCCATATCACCGACTCACTATAGGGGGTGCCGGCCGACATCCGACTTTCACGAGGTACCAGATCAGCCGACGGTGTTCTTGAGTCATCACCCAACGTCCCGACAGCTGATTACCGACATATAGTCGACCAGCCCGTCCAAACGTCGTACAACCGCTATGGGCTGTTGTCCTACCAAGAACATGCAGTATGGCCGCCCTGGGGCATTGTCCTGCCAAGGACATGGATTACCTCCAGTGACTTGACAACCTCCGACGATTTGACAGCCTCCGGCAATTTGACAACTCTCCAATTGTCTGCACCATTAATGGCGGGACCATACCGCATTCTACTATAAAATGGGATAAGGCAATAGTCTTGGTAAGCTTTCTCAAGCTCTCGAAAAGCTCTTGAGCTCTCTAGCTCTCTCTCTCTCCCCCGCTGAGCCATTAATTTTTCATTGTCGCCTAGTCTCCTCTCTGACTTGACCGTCGGAGGTTCCCCATCGGAGGTATCTCCGGTCAGTGAGAACTTTTCTAGCAGGTGCGCGATCCTGATGATCGGATGATGGGGAGATTGGCCGCAACAGATTTGGCGCATCAGGTAGGGGGTGATTCGACAGAGGTAAGACAGCGAGCTCCACAGAGCTTGAAAAAATCTCTCGAGATGATGAAAATCAGGGCTTAGCGATCGATAGCAATCGGGTCGGCGAGGCACTCTTCCCGTCGGGAAGAGGCCCCTCCTTCACCTTCCATGGTGGAACCCAGCTCTCCGCACCCGGTGGTAACCACAGAGGCGCAGATCACGGCGATCGTGCGGCAAATGATCGTTCTGACGGATGCGATCAAAAATCTCCAACAGTAGCCGACTCAACTGCCGTAACCGCCAGTGGGACAGCCGGCGGCGCACCCTATGCCGTCCAGAAGCAGCTGCCGACGCCCACGTCAACTTCCGTCTCCTCCTCAAGAGCAGCCGTCTCAGCACTCCCACCGAAAAGGGGAGAGGCGGCCACAGCGTGACACCCGTCGGTCTCGACGTCCCTCTCCTTCCCAGCTGGAGCGGGCGAGGAAGGAGAAGCAGCCGCGGACACCATCCGCCTCACTCTCAAATTCATTGGGAGGTTTGACCTCTGGGATCTCACAACACCGACGGTTGGACGACTATGAACGTAAGTTCGAAGATATCGACCGTCGGCTTGCTCAGCTCCAGATGGATGGTCAGAAGTCTTCGAACGATATTGACTTTCGGACCACCCAACCTCTCTCCCGATTTATCCTCGACGAACCAATCCCTAGTCGGTTCAAGATGCCTTATGTGGAGCCTTATGATGGCTCCATCGATCCGGTTGACCATCTGGAGAGCTACAAGGCTCTCATGATAATTCAAGGGGCAACCGATGCCCTCCTCTGCATTAGCTTCCTCGCCACACTCCGTAAAGCTGTCAGGGTCTGATACTCCGACCTCCGCTCAGGAAGTATCCACTCCTTCGGACAGCTCGAGCATTTTTTCGTGGCCTATTTCAGCATCAGTCGGAAGCCGCTACGAATCTCGGACAGTCTTTTCTCCCTCAAACAAAGAGAAAATGAGACACTCCAACACTTTGTGGCCCGATTCAACGCAGCCACACTTGAGGTCTGGGACCTCAACGAAGACATGGCCATCTCGATCATGAAGAGAGGGTTAAGGAGGTCTCGATTCATATATTCTTTGGACAAGACCCTCCCCAGAATATATGTCGAATTACTGGAGCGCGCGTATAAATACATGCGCATGGATGAAAGAGCTTCCGACCGACGTCTGACCGAGGGCGCAGGCCAGAAGGAGAAGCGAAAGAAAAATTGAGCTCCTGCTGAACCCAGCAGGCCCCTCACTGATAAACGGGTCTCGCTCTGATGACAGAGTCCGAGATCGCCTCGACGGTGGAGTCCGAGATCGACGCACCGCGGGTATGACTCCTACACTCTTCTCTCTACTCCTCATGCGTAGATCTTGATGGAGATCGAAGGAGTGGAATATCTACGACGGCCTCCACCTCTGAAGGCAAAAGGCCTCGATCGGAGAAGGTACTGTCGGTTCCATCGGGGCCACGGTCACAACACCGAGCAATGCATCCAACACAAGGATGAAATAGAGGCCCTCATATGATGAGGATATCTCGAAAAGTATCGAAGGGACCCGCTGGCTCGGCCCCTTTTCGACTAACGACCCCAACCGACTGAAGAGGCAATAAATAACCAGCCTATTGTTGGAGTCATCAATGTGATCTCCAGACGACTGGATCGAGGAACGACTGCTGAAGGGGAGTCGATGAAGAGGCCACGCCAGGACGATGTAATCATCTTTACAGATGAAGATGCTCGGAGAATCCAAACTCTCCATAATGACGCTGTTGTTGTCTCAATGATAATAGCGAACTATGATGTAAAAAGAATTTTTGTTGATAATGAAAGCTCCACTAACGTTTTGTTTTACTCAACCTTCTCCCGAATGTGACTGTCGACCAACCGACTCAGGAGAGTCTCTACACCCCTAGTGGGTTTCGCCGAGGAGGCCGTTGCAGTGGAAGGAGAAATTACTCTTCCCGTGATGGCTGGGGCCAAACCACGATAAAGCACTGTCCACATGACCTTCATGATTGTCCAAGTACCTTCGGCCTACAACGCCATACTTGGAAGACTCGGACTAAACGCTCTCAGAGCGATAGTCTCCACATACCACTTGCTGGTCCAGTTTCCGACTAAAAATGAAGCTGGAAAAATATGCGGGGATCAACAGCTCACTCGGCGATGCTTCCAAATCTCCACTCAAAGCAATGAATATAAGGACTCCCTGTCGGTCGACAAGCTGGACCAACGGGAAGAGGCGGAGCGGGGTGAATCGGCTGAATGACTGATTTCCATCCCAATGATAAAGAATCCTGAACAGGTCATCTGGGTCGGGTCGCAGTTGTCCGACCCAGAGCGACGACAGTTGATAAAACTGTTGAAAGCTAACGCTGACATATTCGTTTGGTCGGCAGCAGATATATCCGGCATACCTCCAGAAACAATGACTCACCGACTCAACATCGCCCCTAGTGCGAAGCCGATGAGACAGAAGAAACGATCTTTTACCTCCGAAAGACAGAAGGCCATCGATGGGGAAGTGGACAAGCTACTCGAGGTGGGCTTCATCAGAGAAATCACATATCTCGACTGGCTCGCCAATATCGTCATGATGAAGAAAGCCAACGAAAAGTGGAGAATCTGTATTGACTACACCGATCTGAATCGGGCCTGTCCAAAGGATAGCTTTTCACTGTCGAAGATCGACCAACTGGTGGATGCGACGTCCGGTCATGGACTGCTCAGCTTCATGGATGCCTTCGCCGGATATCACTAGATCCGGATGGCACCTGAGGATGAAGAGCATACGGCCTTCGTGACCGCCAAGAGCCTTTATTGCTACAGAGTGATGCCCTTCGATCTGAAGAATGTTGGAGCCACCTACCAACGCCTCGTCAATAAGGTTTTCAAAGCTCAAATCGGGCGCAACATGGAGGTGTACATGGACGACATGCTGGTGAAGAGTGCGCAGGCTTCAGATCATGTCCAAGACTTGGAAGAAACCTTTTGCACTCTTCGACGACATTGGATGAAGCTAAATCCGACTAAGTGCGCCTTTGGGATAGCTTCGGAAAAGTTCCTCGGGTTTCTCATTTCTTAACGTGGAATCGAGGCCAACCCCGAGAAGATAAAGGCGATCATCAACATGCGGCACTTGAACTCCAAAAAAGAGATGCAGCAGCTCAATGGAAGGATTATCGTGCTCAGCCGATTCATTTCTCGGTCGGCTGAGAGGTGCCTCCCGTTCTTCAAAATCCTGAGACAGACGAAGGACTTCTCGTGGCCGAATGAGTGCCAGCAAGCCTTCGAAGATTTGAAGAAGTACCTGACTTCTCCACCCTTGCTTGTGAAGCCAGAGGTCGGAGAAACATTATACCTTTATTTGGCTGCCGCCCCAGAGGCGGTTAGTTCGGTGCTCGTTTGGAAAAATGAGAGACGAACTCACCAGCCCATATATTATACCAGCAAAGTGCTTCGTGGAGCCGAAACTCGGTACTCAAGAGTGGAGAAGATGATATTTGCCTTGGTCATATCAGCGCAACAACTCCATCCGTATTTCCAAGCGCACACCATCGTGGTCCTCACCGACCAGCCCCTGAGGGCGATCCTCCGTCGCTCCGACACATCAGGACGACTGACGAAATGGACGATGAGGCTGAGCGAGTTCGACATCTAGTACCGACCGCAGCCTGCTTTGAAAGCCCAAGTCCTGACCGATTTTATTGCGGAATGCCCGACAGCCGACCAAATGTCGGAAGACGGGAGCTCCAAAGAAGCTGCGACCTCTGAATACGACCCTGGGTCGACCTGGGTGTTACACATAGATGAAGCTTCCAATGCCCAAGAGAGCGGGGCCAGGTTCCTGCTCACCAACTCAGAGGGAGTAGTTACCGAGTACGCCCTTCGATTCAACTTCAAAGCTTTTAATAATCAAGCCGAGTATGAAGCACTTCTCGCTGGCTTGAGAGTGGTGAAGGAGCTCGGGATCGACAGCCTCAGAGTCTTCTCTGATTCCCAGCTGATTGTGGGGCAAGTCAAAGGCGAATTCAAGGTGCAGGATCCGACCATGATGAAATATTTTCAGACGGTGAGAGATCTTATGGCACACCTTAGGTATTTCGAGATCTTCCACATTCCCAGATCGAAGAATGCTCGGGCCGACGCACTCTCCAGGCTGGCAACATTCGCCTATGGCACCTTGGGCTGGACACTCGTGGAGAGTTTCGAGCAACCGAGCATCGACAGGACTGAGGAGGTGCTACAACTGACGATCGAGCCAAGTTGGATGGATCTGATCGTTCAGTATCTGATTGACGGAACCGGCCCCGAAAATCCTGTGGAAGCCAAGCAACTTTGATGGACGGCCTCCCAATATGTAATGATGGACGAGTGACTCTACAAAAGGTCGTTCTCCCTTCCTTTGCTACGGTGCCTGGGATCGACGGATGCAGACTACGCACTCAGAGAGATGCATGAAGGGATCTGCGGGAGTCACCTGGGGGGCAAATCCTTGGCCTACAAAGTCCTACGGCAAGGTTACTACTGGCCCACCATGAAGAAAGACGTGGCTAACTTGGTTCTGAGGTGTGAGCCGTGTCAGAAGTACGCCAACTTACAACACCGGCCCGCCAACCAACTAACTTCCATCGTCGTCCCATAGCCCTTCGCCCAATGGGGGATCGACATACTCGGCCCTTTTCCTCCGGCGTCTGGCCAAAGAAAGTTTATAGTTGTCACGATCGACTACTTCACCAAGTAGGTGGAGGCCGAACTCCTGGCACAAATCACCGAGTGTAAGATGGAAGACTTCATCCAGAAGTCCATCATCTCTAGGTTTGGACTGCCGCACACCATCATCACCGACAATGGGCGACAGTTCAACAACAATGATTTCAGAGAGTTCATATCACGCACAAGCTGACCTCGGTCGGGCATCCACAGTCCAACGGAGAAGTCGAAGTAACCAATCGGACCATTCTGCATGGGTTGAAGACTATACTGAATGAAGCCAGAGGCCTCTGGGTCGAAGAGTTGCACTCGATCTTGTGGGCATACTGAACGACACCCAGGGTCCCGATCGGGGAATCTCCTTTCAATTTGGCCTATGGGATGAAGGCAATGATCCCACTAGAGATCAGGCTACCATCGACTAGAGTTGACCAATACTGTGAGTCGGACAACTCCGAGTGTCGGAGAGCTGACTTGGACCTCCTATCTGAGCTCCGACGAGAGGCTCAACCCCGCATGGCTTCCTACCGACAAAGAGTGGCTCGATACTACAACGCTAAAGTTAGGCCAAAATCTTTCAGACCCAAAGACATGGTTTTAAGGAAGGCAGAAGTCTCAAAGTCTCAGGATCAAGAAAAATTATCCCTAAACTGGGAAGGACCCTATAAGATAGCAGACACCCGCAGGCCGGGCGCCTACCGACTTGAAACCCTAGAAGGGACGGTCATTCCCCAGACTTGGAATGCCGACAACCTGAAGTTGTATCATCAATGAATTCTGTATCCTCTTGCTCGAAATACAATTCAATTTCAAAATTTTAGAGTTTACAAAGTTCGGCCCTCCGCTGAGCGTCGGCCCTCGCCAGAAGAACGAGCCTCGACGCCCCGACTTGGACCCAACGTCTCGTTGGGAATCTACAGCTTGATCGCCGAATCTATGTCGAATCTACATATTGATCATCGAATCTACGTCGAATCTACATCTCGATCGCCAAATCTACGTCGAATCTACATCTCGATCATCGAATCTACGTCGAATCTATGTCTCGATTGCCGAATCTATGCCGAATCTACGTCTCGATCGCCGAATCTACGTCGAATCTATATCTCGATCATCGAATCTATGGCTCGATCGTCGACGACACATGACTCTTACGAGAACCGCTCTGTCTACACTAACGGAAGGCCAGCACTGGCGATGAAACCTTTTTAAGTTGAAGCCGCGCTCCTTCCACAGTCGACTCTCGAGCAACGCGGCTAGCTAACTTGCCGGTTTAGCTTCGACTAAGAAGGGCAAAACGCCAAGGCGACGGCAGTCGCACTTGCGACATATCGACCTGATCTCGATCGGTCGAAGGATATTCAGCTTGCCATCATTTATCATACACCGTGACGTACCCGTCCGATCAAGGTCTGGGCAACGGGTATTCGACTTGCGACATACCGATCCGATCACGATCGATCGAAGGATATTCGGCTTGCCACCGTTTATCATACATCACGACGTATCCGCCCGACCAAGGTCCGGACAATGGATATTCGACTTGCGACATACCGACTTGGTCATGACCAGTCGAAGGATATTCAGCTTGCCACCGTTTATCATACGACTCGACATGCTACGCCCGACTAAGGGTCGGACAATGGATATTCGACTTGTCATCGTTATCCTATCTGAATACGTCAGATACTACTCGACTATCAGACTCTACAGAATGATCTTGTCGACAAGCTACATTCAGGGATTGGCTAACATCTGACCCAACGTGCACGCCCGACCAAGGTTCGGGCGGCAGACACTCGACCTACGATCGGTACGGCTCTCGACCATTGGATCCTACGCTATCTGTACGACGGTCGGGACGTCGGCCTTCGATCGGGGCTTGTTTTGCCCTTAGCGGGGTGCACGCCACTGACTACTTTGATCGGCTACGCTAGATCCTACCGAACATCCCAACGAGGTATGTCGAAGTTACGACCTATACTCTCTGGGATGGCTCGACAAGGCATACACTTTGAACCGTTTGCGGAGAAAAGTTTGAGAAGTCTTTGATTTCATTGAAGTGACTTACAAAATTGGGCCGAAGTCCGATTATAAAATTGGGGCGAAGCCCGATCACAGATATCAAAGGCAAAACAAAAACAAAAGAATACAAAGATAATGGGGCGGACACTCCGACTATTCATCGGAATCGACTTCCTGCACCGGGGATAGTTCAGGAGCGACTGGCGTGCTCGCTCGGGTTGGAGTGGGACCGAAGGTTGGAGCCACCTCACCTTCGGCCGCTCGTCCCATCGGCCCAGGGTCGGCCTCCTCCGTTGCCATCGAATCCTCCGGCATGGCGTCGGCGTCCCCCTCCGCGGCTTGGTCCTCCGACCCCGGAGGGTCGACGCTGCTCAGGTCGAGCTCCGGGGGTAGACTCTGGATCGCATCTCGGGCATCCTCGTACCCCACCCAATAGGAGGCGAAGCCGCTCTCGAGGAGCTCCTCTCAGTACTCGTCGGAGCCACGGAAGTCTTCCACCGCCCGGCTCAACGCCTCTTTGGCCGACTCTGCCTTCGCTTTCGCTATGTCGGCGTTGGCTTGGACGGAGGACAAGTTCTCCTCGACTTTGGTCAGATTCTCCAGGCTAACCCGAAGTTGCTCGCGCTCGGCCTCGGACTCTTTGACGCAGCCATCCCGCTCACGCCGCAGTCGGTGAACCGAGCGGGTCTTGTGGTGGACCTACTCGCGAGCCGATTGAAGTTCGGCCTTCGAGATGGCTAGGCCGTTGGTGAGTCGGGAGATCTCCTCGTCGAGCCTAGCCTCGTGGTTGACCGACAACTTCAGCTGGTCCACCAGCGTCGCCTTTTCAGCTTCGGCGGTTTCGGCCCTATTCTTCTAGACCGCCCGAACGTCGCCGAACCTCTGGTACCCGACCTCCAGCTCGGACATGCTGTAGATTAGCTGCAAGTGGAAGGTAGGTCGTCAGAAAAATGAAATGATGAAAAGAATAATGAATGGGAAAGAAAAAGAAGAAGAACTCACCTGGATCATGGTCGGATAAAAGGAAGAAAGCATGTCGGACACCGACCGACCCTTCAAGAGCTCCCGGTCGGCCGGGAGAATGGTTACCTGACACAACCTCCTAGCCAAATTATGGTTGGCCAGGGCCGACGTTCCTTCGAGAACCCGAACATCGGATGATGCCACGCGGTCCGTCGACCTTGTGTTGTCCGCCGGCGCCATCGGAGCCTTCCCCCGATCGGTCGCCCAGGTCCGAAGATCGGAGAGGGACGAGAAACTTGAACTCGACTGAGTTTCTCCCGAGGGTGCGACGGGAGCCGTCACAAGTCGTTCGGGCTCACGTGCTTCGACCCGAACCTCTTCCATAGTCGGGGGCACCGATGCTCCTTCGGCTGCCCCCTCTGCTGCCCCTTCCTCGAACGGTGCCTCGGGTGGCATCGCCGGCGTCGATAGGGCGATGATCGGTTCGAAGCCCGACAACCGTTCGGGGTTGGTCTGCACCGTCGCCGTCGCAATATCGGTCGGAGATGATATCTGAGGCCTCTTGGGGGGCCACAAAGGTCCGACCCCAGGCGCTGATCTCTTCCTCGCCGCATGTTGCCGAATGTCGGCATCTGTCAGTCTCACTCTCGGCGGCATGCCTGCAATTTCAACAAAGGATTAGCACAAGTCTGAAGACGGATGAAAAAACCAAAAGATGACCGACAGACCGAACTGTACCTAGACGGAGAACCGAACTCAGGCTGGCATCGTACAGAGCTTGCTCGGTGACGAGCTCTCTCTGCTTCGGCACCGACACATCCTTCAATCGGTGAAAGTCCTCTCGATCTCCAGCCTCCATCCGACTGTTTTCATTCGGCTGAGTCCGAGGGTCGCCCCAGCGAGAAGGGAACCCCCAAGGTAGCGAAGAGGAAGCAAAGAAAAATTGATTCTTCCACCCGTGGATCGACGATGGAAGATCGATAATGAACGAAAGATCCTTCCGGGGATTGAAGAACCACCACCCTCGGGTTTTCGGGTGGGGTCGGAGGACGAAGAATGCCCGGAAGAAAGAGATACGGGGAAAGGTCGGTAAAAACCGACACAACAGAGCAAAACTGATTATCAACCGGACTGAGTTCGATGCCAGTTGCGCTGGGCAAAGCCCATAATAATCTAAGACGTTCCGGACGAACTCTAGAATCGGGAAGCGAAGATCTGTCCGAAGGTCCTCGACATAAAAGGCCACCTGGCCCGGAGGTGGGTTGTTAACCCGACCCTCGGCCCCTGGGGCGAAGAGTTCGAACTACTCTGGGATCCCGTACTACTCCCTGAGCCGTTCGACGTTTGCCCCCGAAAGTGAAGAAACTTCCACCTCCGGGGTCGATCGAGAATCATCGGTCGGATTCTCCAACTGACTTCCTCGTGGAGAGGTTCTAGCCATAACGCTAGCCCCAAAAAGGAGAACACGAAGAAAAATGCCAAAGGAGAAAGGATGCAAGGAGACAAGAATGGAAAAAACTTCGGAAAGAGCTTTCAAAGGAAGAGGACGGAAGCAACTACCTGGAACTGGGGGACAACTCGACAGGACCTCAGCGCCAGGAACAGATTTACAGCAGAAAGTGAAGTTTTGGATGTAAGTGGCTGCATATATATAAGGCCCTTCGACGGTCGAGATGAAAGCGTGCCGAACGAGGGTTTTTCGGATGTCGACACGTGGCAGCACCTGGGCCCTTCCTCGGTCCGACGGTTCGACGCACCTGCCCCCAGATCGAGCAACGTCGTCTCCATTCGCGTGAACAGTTTCGGCCCAATAGTCCCTTGACACGTGATAGAAAAACCGCATCTTGAAATTAATTAATCGACGGCGGTTTGCATTCCCAAGGAGACGGCGGTTTGCATTCCCAAGGAGACGGCGGTTTGCCTTCCCAAGGAGACGCCTGACACCGGATCGTCCATTGGTACGGTCGCCAGAGTCGGAGCATGACGTGATGGAAAATCACTCCTTTCGCCTGAAGCCGTCGCTCACGTGAAAGTGCGGGCCAACACGACATCCGACTCAGGAGTGGGGGGTAACTGTTGGGATATATCGACTGACCCCTGTACGTCGACTTACCCTCGGACCGGTCCGACCGATGCCCGACTCTACCCACCGCACCGACGGATGACTCCGACAATGACTGCCGATAATGGCTGCCGATAATATCCGATCGAAAGTATGCCGGCCGAACAGACTCATACTGTTTCCGACCGGCTGAGTGGTCGAACCCATATCACCGACTCACTGTCGGGGGTGGCGGCCGACGTCCGACTTCCACGAGGCACCAGATCAGCCGACGGTGTTCTCGAGTCATCATCCGACGTCCCGGCAGCCGAATACCGACATATAGTCGGCCAGCCCATCCAAATGCCGTACAACCGCTATGGGCTGTTGTCCTGCCAAGGACATGCAGTATGACCGCCCTGGGACATTGTCCTGCCAAGAACATAGATTATCTCCAGTGACTTGACAGCCCCCGGCAATTTGACAGCCCCCGACGATTTGACAACTCCCCAGTTGTCTGCACCATTAATGGCGGGACCATACCGCATTCTACTATAAAATGGGGTAAGGCAACAGTCTTGGTAAACTTTCTCAAGCTCTCGAAAAGCTTTTGAGCTCTCTAGCTCTCTCTCTTTCCTCCGCTGAGCCACTGATTTTTCACTGTTGCCTAGTCTCCTCTCTGATTTGACCGTCGGAGGGTCCCCACCGGAGGTATCTTCGATCAGTGAGAATTTTTTTTGCAGGTGCGTGACCCTGACGATCGGGCGGCGAGGAAATTGGCCGTAACAGTGGGATTCAGAGTCTTTTGTACTGGTACTCGTGAATGACGAAGGGAAGAAGAGGTGCAGCACTGCACCGTCTAGTCACGTCCAAACTCCCCTTCGGCCTTTGAAAGGAGCCGAGATCTCCCATGGGGAGATTTGAAGAACTCTTTCACGGGCTGGTTAGATCCCCTTCCAGCGACATCGATCTAACCCAGCTCCGGCAACACCAAGTTCGTCCTGGCAGCTCCAGAACGATCCTGAGGCACTTCCGACCGGAGCATGCCCCCTGTCGGCACCAGAGTCTCCCTCGCGGGTGCTCAGCTTGCCAACGGTGCTAAATTCATCGGATTCGAACTCATCCCTGCTCGCTCGAGCCTCGCCTTGGTTTGTGGAGATCGTGCCTTGCCGCACGCGTCCATCCTTAGGACCCCTGCTTCGGACTCTCGAGGTCCCCCTTGCCCCTCTACGTCCGTTCAAGGCGGCTCGGATCGGGACCGGCCGAAGTTACCCCAGCACCCGATCCGAATACGCCTGAATCAGGCTTCGGCCGACCCACTGTGGAAGCTGTTCCGATTGGAAAGATTAATGGAAAGCTCTTGCATGCTCTAGTCAAATCAAATCATTATGAAAACAGCACCTGCTCATGTCAAGCCATGTAAAGGCACCAGGACAGGAGAGCTCGAATCAGGATCACTTATGGGAGCAACAAACCATGAACTAAAGAGGGTTATATCAATTATTTAATCTGAGGGAAATGAACCGAAGTTATCCAAAAAAAAAAATGGCTGGCCATGCAGTAGATATATTGTTTCGGATCCATATCCTCGGACACTTCGTACTTCCTAGGTCTGATCCAGCACAGTCCAAAAGAATATACTACATAGTAGTAGAAGAAGTTGGTGCCTTTAATTTTATCTAATGTAATATATTTTGAGTATTATTTGAATTTCACTTATGGCTGATCTGAAAGCTCGCCAATTAGATGTTTTAAAGAAACACCTAAAAAAAGAAGAGACAGATGATGCTAAGACTATTGGAGTGTATTACCTCGGCTATACCAAAGACGCAAACCAAAAGAGAGATCATGATAGATGATGTAAAGAAATATTATTACAATATCAGTTGGAAATAAATGAGCATAATCTCGACGACAGAGACAAAGCCGAGGCCGAAGCAAGGGAGCAGACCGAGACCAAGGAGTACCGACAAAAATCCGAAAGCCCCTTGCTCTTTGGCGAGTAGCACCAACGAAAGCCTAAGGCCTCTCGCGCTTTAGCAAGCAGAGCCAAGATCTTCAGAAGCCAAAACGGATGCTTTGATTTTTTGTGTGCAAGTCTATGGCGGCCCAACGACGGTTCTTGTCCACGAGTGAGCCAAGCGGAGGTCACGGTCATGATAACCGACCTTGCAGAATTCCTCGACGATGACTCATCTCTATATGAAAGTAACTTTGAGAAGGGTGCCCCAAAGACCAACCCTGCCGCACAGATGGCTCCTCATTTTTTGACGAGCAAATTTTATGAACATCTCGACGAATTGGGAGCCGCAAACACATCACCACAATTAAAAGGATGACTTTGGCATGTCAATACTCCCTTCATCTGACCCAGTAATGACTCGGACTTGGGAGTAGGGCCAACTATTGGGGGTATTTTGATACTAAGCCAAAGATGTGGATGGAGGATTTTTGAACCATACCCACCTGGGTCACTTGGATTTGGCAAAAGGCATTAATTGCCTCTCCCTCTCTTGTCCCATCATGAGCAAAGATAAAAAGGAAAAAGAAGATAGGGCTAGAAAAGAAAAGATGGCAGGAGAGGAAGAAAAGGAGAAGATGCATCCATGCGTCCAATTTTGGCCCACGGATGCCCGTACTCTTTGCACGTATTCGATCTCGCCTCGGCTTCCGACCCCAACGTCGGCCTTTACTCTCAGCTTTGGCCATTAGCCCCCAAAAGGCCTCATTATGACACTGTCATATCATCCGATTAAAAAATGAGAGTAATAATGAGTAAGGTAAACCCCCCATACTCTCAGCTTCTAATTGTCACAATCTCAACGACAGAAATATAGCTGAAGCCGAAGTCAGAAGCAAGGCTGAGGCCGAAGTCGGAAGCGAGGTCCGGACCGAAATTTAGGACAAGGCCGAAGTCAGACTGTCAAACCTTAGATGCCGATTCTAACATCGGCCATCAATTTCCATCTCGACCGTCGATCGAAATTCGGACAATTGATCTCTGCCTCAGCCAAGTTAACTTTCGGCTCGAAGATGACTCTTGGACTTCGGACACCGATCTAAGGAATATCGTGATTCAAGCTTCTTCAAAAATCTTTGGTCAATTTTTACTCCTAATCATATGTCACATTAGTGACTATGTCAAAATATTTTGGAGAAAGTTAACGCCTCACAGTCCCCTGAAATCATAATGCTATCCAATAAGCTATATCTCTACAAACAGTTGCCTACATGCGATCGGCTGGGTTCCTGATGGATCGTGCCATCTAATGGGACAAGATCGGCCCCTGAGACCTACCTTCTCCGATTCTTGGGTCGACCGAAGTACCTAATGACCTTAGTGCAAAGTTTCCAAATGGCTGTCACATCAGGCCAATAAAGACGGCATTATGACTATAAGAGGTCTCTTTATAGCCCCATCATATTAGATATCCAGAGACAGAGTGAAACCTCATCATTCTCAGATCTTTGGTTGTCAATCCATGCCATTAATGAGCATGGCCCCCATGAGCTATGAGATGACATCACTCACCAATTAAGGCGAATTAAAAAGACTAAGCGTGGTGCTCAAAAATATAATGAGGGGTGAAAAGGTCCTTTGCGATCCTCCTCACTCTCCAAGACTCCCATTGTACCTATATAAAGGTAATCCGGGGATCCCCAAAAGTTATGCCTTCTATCTCTTCCATAAGCGCTCGTTTTTTTTTATCTATTACGAAAAATCTGACTTGAGCGTTGAAGAATTTCTGTCGGAACCATTTCTAGTGAAATTTTTTTTTTGCAGATTCGGTCGCCCTCGACTCACCGGATGTCATCCAATTCTAGCATCTCTGGCCCGGGACGGATTTCATCCCTGATAGATAGTTTTCCTTGGAGAATGCAGGTAAGCAGCAGGGATCCATCCAAATTGTATGCCCTTTATTTTATTATTTCAAATTCTACTCTATATTAAAACAATGATGTTATTTTCTAACAGCACACATAGGCTGGTTCTGTTTCAATGGTTACAACGCTGTGTTAGGATTAGAAGTTACCAGATTAAAACATAAAAACGACGCGGAATGATGTAGTATTCTATCTAAATGCATGGTAGACTAATAACGATTCTGCAAGCAGATTCAGATTGTAGATCCTGTGCAGAACATGCAATTTTATCCAGCGTTCCAGAGGCAACTTCTATAGTTGCTGGCCCACCATAAGCTCTTTGCTCACCAACATCATCCATCATATTGCAACAATTCAAAATTGTTGATGTGCAGTCTTAAAAACATGCCATCACATTCAATTGTTCTGCTTTAGCTTTTACAAGAAACACATGAAATGAAGCCAACTATTGTTACTGGATGACAATTTACCTTGGCTAAATTCGATATTATCTAAACCTCAGCTATGTGATGATCTGGATGGCTGGGACCAAGCCAAGTCGAGGTAACAAGCTGATGTATGCGGTGACAATTACACGCTGAGTAGTTGCCTTATATATTCCATATACCATATTTCTGATATACTCAAAAACGCTGAGTAGTTGCCTTATATATTCCATATTCCATATTTCTGATATACTCAAAAACAAATAGATAACAGTTCACCTTGGCCACGTAAAACAGAAACACCATAATTCTTTCTACCACTTCTGCCCACATTCCAAAAATGGCCCGCCACCCCACCAATTTAGGGAGGCACATGGGACCTTCAAATAAATTTTTAGATCAAACTCTCTCCATTCTTTCTACTATTCTCTGATGATTGACTTAAACATCAGTAGATCTCCACCAAAAGCAACTCCAGTTATGAACTTGATTTGCAGATTTTCTCCCTTTCAATGCGGAATCAAGCTCCAACCATCCTAGATCTGTCTGCTCCAGTGTCAAATTGGACATCGGCAGCAACAACCATAACTTGTTCTAATTCATGTTTTCCAACTGCATGATTCAAGGTGGCTCCAGAATCTAGCTTACAGTTGAGATCATCGGACCGATGATTTAAAATCAGAGGAATGGAACAAGCTGCAGTCAGAATGGCCAACATTGAAAGGATTACGAGCACGCAAAATATCCATACCCAATTCAGAAGGCTTGAGCCAAGGCAAGCAATTATGGACAAATAACGATAATTTTATGATTAGCAGCACTTCCAAGGGTTGTTGTACCCAAGTTAAACTAGTGACGTGCTGTTTACAAGAATTTAAATTTTCACTGCTAAGGAAACATCTTCACCATACTTGCTCAGACGATAAATATAAGGATCAGCTTTCTCTTAACCATGTATAACAAAAATTTCACATCATAATCATGCAATGCAAAATTGTTTCTAAAAGGCCATTTTGGCTATTACTGTGAACAGAGCTGATATTTTTGTGCCTAAATGAAAGTAGTACAACTTCTGGTCTGACCAGTAATCACCTACACCTTGCTAGCATGTCCTTCTTGTATTCTTATCCAAAAAAAAAAAAAAAATGTCATTCTTGAGTCAAGGGGATGCGATGCTGCAGAAGTTTCAATATTTCTCATCAGGTAGATGATGATCCATGTCGGGTGAACTAGCATAGCAGCTGTCTATATTAAAAGTTATACCATTGCTACATCATGCAGCCAG
This sequence comes from Elaeis guineensis, assembly GCF_000442705.2. Lineage (NCBI taxonomy): Eukaryota > Viridiplantae > Streptophyta > Magnoliopsida > Arecales > Arecaceae > Elaeis > Elaeis guineensis. Next base: position 122,318,680 of record NC_025997.2, read on the forward strand.
TGCTTGTGTTTAAACTGAAGGACGAATAAGTGCACAGCTTGAAAACCAATCCGGCACCTGCTTTTCACCTCCGAATGAGCAGTGCACACAGACCAATCATTAAATAGCAAATGAGATAAAAAGGAAGGCCACATGATCAAGAACTTCAGCATTTTTTCAGAAAAAGGGCAACGGATGCACATCAAGGAGTGACATGTCCAGATTCTTTTTTGACCTTGTTAGTTGCTTGACACTGCCAGAGTATGGTTGGACAGAGTAAATTGTTAAACTAGAAGAATGAACAATGGCATATATATAACATTACAATTTTGTAGCAGTGTATTTACCTTTACAATTGTCTCCACTCTAAACAGCTGCATTGTCATTGTCCGCAGGTCCAGACTCACTGGCCTATTTATCTGAAGATTCTATACTCTCATTTGTTTTCACACCTGAACAATATAATGATATAATTCAACCAAAGATTTAAGGAGGAACAAAATTCCGATATACTGCTTCAGTCGATTTCTGCTATCCATTATAAGAAGACACACTGCATACTGGGGGGGTGGATACTCAATAAAATACTCAGACCAAGATATATTTGTGAAGCTAGTGCTTATTATCTAAACCATAATCAACAACATGTTTTACCTGCTTCCTTATCATTCTTCCATGAAGCCTTTTTAGCCTTTCGAGATTTCCTGGAGCATTCTTCGGATGACTTGTTGAATAAACGGCTATATTTTTCCAGTAATTTATTCTTTTCTTCTAACAAGCCAAGTAATTCATATGCATCTGCTACCTTCCGGACAATTGATTTTTCCGGAGGTTTACGGTCAAATTCTTCCAGTCCCTTAAAAAGCTAGCAAGTGGAACAAGAAAAACACATGATTAGCGCAAATAACATATACTGAAAGTATGATTTATTTAATTCTACGTAAGATGATAATAAGTTTTTACTACTTTCATGAAACTTATCGGAAACATGAAAAGATTGGAACACCAAACTATGACAAAGACATTTATTTATTCACAAACATATGTCCAGTACCTTTACAAGCCTCTCTAGCATGTTATTCCGATAATAAATAGAGAGCATAAGATCACAGAACCGCCAAGGCACTGAATGCAGATCATGACTGATCTTCTTCACCCAAATTTTGTGAGCCTCCTCTGCCCTATTGTCTTTTTCTAATGCACGTATTAATTGCTCATATGTTCCCATTGTTGTTCCTTGCCCTTTGCTTAGGATCCATTTTACAACCTAAATAGAGAATAGGACTCTCGATCAAAGAACTGGAGGTAAAAAACAACACCAAATAAACAAGCAAAAATAGGAAAAGCTGGGGCACCTCCAAGAAATCAATTAGATATTGGATATTTGTTAAACAGTTATACCTGAACAACTCGATGCCATTGCTCTTGCTTTTCAAGAACAAGAAGTGCCCTCTTCAGCATGCCTAAAGGGAAGTTTTGCTCCCATGCAACCCAAGCATCAAGAGTACCATAAACAGCTTCTTTGGAATTTTTGAGGTCAAGAAGCTGCAAATATTGAGAAGTTTTCTAGTCAACTTCACACAGCAGGTAACAGTGAGCCAGCAACAGAGGAAGCTCATAAATCCACCAAAATTTAACTGAAAAAGCTGCAAATTTTCCTCTAAAAGGATAATGAAACTCTTTGGTATATAGGCTATCCCAGCTGATGCATTAGCATTAAATTTACATTTCATTAAAAATAAAGTTAACCAATAAATCACTTTGGCAAATACATTTGACCAACCAGACATGGTTAGATTATACTACCATGCTACATATAAATAATCAATACCAATTAAAAAGTTTTAAATTACATTACCATGCAGCATATGAATAATTAATACCAATTAAAAGTCAAATCCTCATGACTAATACAGTACTGTAATAATGAATACCATGCTGCACACAAATAATTGATTAAGACTTGCTTTATTTCCAGACTTGACTTTTATACACACTGAACTAAAAAGAAATCCCTCTCTGGATATAATACACACACACACACACACACAAACACACAAAGTCCAAGTACATACTGTGTTAACGAGGAACTTTGTTTTCTCTTTTGATGAAATATTCTTCCCAATTCGTTGTCCGGGTATTGGCTCTATGTCACTCCTCTGATTCTGATCGATCGTATTATTATCATGCTGCAAATGGAAATATACAAGTAACTTTAATGACCTGATTCTACCACAGAAAATCCACAATAGCTTATTTCTACAAAACTATGTATTCATCCCATTCTATACAATCAGAAAATGCTAATTGAATCCATCAATCTTCTCTGGAAAAATTGAATATGAGCTAAAGATCATCAGAGAAAGGGAAAAGGAATCAGTCTGGCAATAATAGAAGAAGAAAGCTGAAAATTATACATTTCCTGAGATCCATGAAAATGTTCACATATCATGAGAAGAAATAATAGCAGCTAGAAATTATCTTTTCAAAAAAGCCAACAAATACATGGATCATAAACTCAGTTACGCCCCTCTCAACTAATAATGCCCATGCAGAGATGTGAAAACCTTAAAGATGACCCAGAGACATAGACCCAGGTACAATGCTCTGGTGATGTCATAACACAAGAATTTTATCAGAACTGAAGTAATTTTCTGAAAATATAGAATGTAATGAATGTCCTTCCAGATGACTCTATAATGTGAAAAGTGAACATCTTTTGTTCCCGGTTCTTTTAGAAAAGATCTTTAGTTGGAAAGAACCTCTGACGGAAACTTTGCTTTCAGACCACGTTGCTCAAATACTTGATCTTCCACAATTCTGCTATCATCAGAATACCTAGATTGAAAACCAAAAGCGCTGCTGGCATAACTTCTGCAGCAATGTCCTGCTCCAAGCTACAGAGCAAGAAAGTTGAATAGTTAAGTCCATTCAAATATAGCAAATGATTTCTACAGAAATCGCCAAACAGAAGTAACAATAATGAGAGATACCTCTGTCCTTGCACTCCAATGCCTGTCAGGAAAAAAAAAAAAAAAGGAAGGAAGAAAGAAAAATGAATTAGGTTTACAGAACATAGAATAAGGTTGTTAAAATACCAAGATAATCTTCATCTACAAGAGGGCTACCATCATCTGATAACCTGTTTTACAAGATGTTCCACTTAATTTAATTCAAATGGGCCATAAAATGCTTCTGAGAGTCTGGATTTGGGACTCTTTTGGTCGCTAACTTAGAGCTGAAGCTAATTAGTGCTTTAGGAGTCTCTGATATGGATGCGACACAGTTTTAGGCTAGTTAACAAAGTAAAATGCCAAAAGATAATAGGCAAAACACATTGTTGCATATCATGTATCAGCCTGTATTGGTATTTCCATCAACCACAAAGCAGCATATTGCAGTTATAAACTATGATGTGGTTAAACATGGATCAGTATTCTGTCATGCTTTACTCATATTACCGGATTATCTGTGCATCCTAAAAATATGTGGCAGGTTTTGTTTAATATAACGTTTATCAAAATTAACTTTTAATTAAAAAATGCAGGTAAATCAGTAAGTTCTCACCGTAAAACTTAAGTTTTTCATCTTGGCTCCACGATTTTATACGATGCCAGTTAGTAGGCGATTCACTGCTTAGATTCAACTAAGAAACACGTATGTTTATGTTAATTAGCATGAGCATGTTCATTAGCCAGTAAAGATCAAGACGGCAAATCTTGAATCAGAACAACCAAGCTAACTGATATTGAAACAAGAAAATGTCAGCCTATTCGAAACTGGGAGAAGCTTGGCTTATTCAGAGTTCTATTTACTGAGCAGCTAATCAACTGGAAATGCAACAGGTAATAATCCAATACCACTTATTTTCCAACCATCAGCAATGAAAGAAGAAAGTTTCGAACTCATGCTTATACATTGCAAACATCTAAACTAGATCAAATAGAAGCTTTCTAAGGGGAAAACTGGAGAATGACTTCCAGGTTTAAAAGTCGTTGTCGAGTTATCATTTCAGCTAAAGATTTTCCAAGTTACAAATTTGAAGATAGCAAGAAAGAAAGAAGAAAAGGGCAAATATACCAAGAATGCTCTCCAATATTAGATTTGATTATGAGTTGAAGAGACCCAAGGGATCGCCGGAAAGCGCCCGCCATCCGTGTGCACTTTTCTCCTCCTCCTCCTCTGATCCAATCAGTAGAAAGGAAAGCAAACAGGGGTTAAATATTATGGAAGAAGGGGGAAGATTTCAAGCCCTATTCCTCTTCGCTGTTCTACTCCCCTTAAAACCTAATCCTCCGCGGCCGGCGTCCCCGTGCCTCTGTCCTTCTCCGATTCCAGACCCCAACCACCGGATACCTTCGAATTCTAAGGCCGGTGGTGCGAGGGGGCAAGCGGCGGTGGTGGCGGTGCTCCAGCGCCCGCAGAGGAGGGACGGCGGGTTGCGTTCAGTGCTTGGAAAGGGGAAAGTCGAGTTGAGGTGGGGCTCGGTAAGTAGGGTTACGTTCATTTTGGCCCACTAATCCAATAATCTAACCCGGTCCAATAAACAAGCATGGTTTAGTCCGCAGATTAGAAGTGCGAAACGAAAGCTAACAAATCGTAAATATAGCGAGCACGCATGTAATAACGCTCAATTTCTCCACTACCATATAACGACCACGTTATCATCTGAGGATCACTAGATGAAACATCAAAAAAAAAATGTAGTAGTATTTTTGTAATAATTAATTGTATTTAAATATGAATTTTATGTTTTTATATTGTGACCATATATATGGTGAATATAAAATAATATAACAGTCACCATATGAAAATGAGAAAGAAAATTTGCTCATAAATTCTACTATAATTATTAGTTATAATAAAATTTATAATTTATATTTTCTTATAATAGTTATAGTATTAATCCATAAGCACCGCAAAAGAGTGAAAAAGAGGAAAAAATTACTCCATTAATTTTTGACAATACATGCATTTCAAAACTTTTAATTTTTTAATTAAATCTCAAACTTAAGATTTGATTGCAATATATCCCGACCATCCATTTAAGCTTTAATTTTTTTTTTTGGGTATAAATTTGGGCTTTAATGTTGTTAACAGAAAATTATGAAATATCTAATTTATCCATAAAAGGTATCAATAAAAATATAAAATTTGGAGAAAAAATAGTTGATCAGGCATCCAACTGGTCCATCTCACTTCATCCTCTTTTCCGCCAGTTGCCCAGTATTTTGGAATTTAGTGGACAAGCTCCGTTACGATATTTTGGACTTTAAGTAAAACTTTCACCAATTGAGTTAGAAAAACAGTTTAGAATGTGGTCTGTCGTCTTATGAACAAGCTTTCCAACGCTCTTTTATTCTTAAGGATGATGGCCTTGGCAAGGATCTTCATGGTGATTTTGAACAATTGTAGGCCCTCTCCCTCCGCTCAAAATGCTTAAGGATTGCTAACTCGCTATTTTGTTCCACCTTGTGCGATGATTTTCTGAAAGTGAGAGGTGGAAGAATAGAGTAGAGATGGCAGGGAGCGAGGATGGAATCGCTTCATCGTGTTCAACTTTTCTTGTGTTTCGTTTTGTTTGACAAGACGCTTCAGGATGCTGTCAAACTGAAATTTTGATATTCCTCCATCCTTCAGAAGGAGTTTTGGGTTGGAACAGGACGAGCATTCCGGGATGCGGTATCGATGATTTTTTTTTTGAATAAATTTTATTGTCTCATAAAATTTTAATTAAGCAAAGTTGGATGGTTGCATATTTTGAGGGGCTGCAAATCCTCTCCTTCCACCCTCTTACTCTCTTTTATCTTCACCACGCCCAACTAGGTTGGGCAAAACCCACCCAATTGAAAGAAAGGAGGAGGAATGGGAGGAGTTACATGATGGCCACATGAGATCTCCCTTTCAGATATACGGATCTCTCTCGTAAAAGAAGAATCTTTGGAATATAATATATGAAATTATGTTGTATTATAATCTCATATTCATGATGGATGGTTGGAGCACGTTGTAATCAAATTTTAAATTTTAAAATTCAATCAAAAAATTTTTAAAATTTTATAATAAAAATATAAATTATAAAAACTTATCAGGACGTCGCTATAATTTTTTTTAAAAAAAAATAGCAATTAGGGAGAAAAAAATGATATAACATCAACATCAACTTGGCATGACCAGTAAACTGTCTGAGATAGCAAGGTAGAAGAAGAATTAGTCCTTAGATTCATGCTAGGACAAAAGATTCAACTGGTAGAAAGAGTGATAAAGATTCAAGGGAGAATCTGGAAATGTCAGCGACCTGAGAATTGGACTGGAAAAAACTGGAATCCGTGAAGACTTTGTTAGGAGCCACAGTTGAATCTGGGAATATTCTTCAGCCCGATATTGTCCTTGTTCCTTTCGTCTATTCCCACACCTGTCTGGCCTCCCGATGCGCGGGCCGCGTGGCTCCTCCGGCTCCCCCGCGGACTGCGCCTTGAACTGGACAGATCTCGCCTCGTTTCCCGGCCGTCCATGTGCCGCATGTTGGCCCGTGATGGCACGCGCCCCACACGGTACATGTACTTCGCTCCCGGCGCGATGCTCCCGTGAGACCCATCCTGTTCAAGCGCGAGCTGGAGAGGATGTGGCTCCCGTCTATTTTTTAATGTTTTTTTGTAAAAAAAACAATCATAATCATATTTAATGAAAAACAAGAGGCAGCAGTGCAATAATAACGCATTACTTTTTCGAATTACAATTCATACAATAAAAATAATAATTTCCTGCTTGCATCATTTTTTGGGAGGAAACTTGAAACAAAATTTTGAATTTTGGAAATATTACTTAAAATGACAAATAGCAACAATTATAATATAAAATGGCATTATGATAAGATAGATGAATTAGTGATCATTAGTTAAATATCTATGGCTAATATACATAACATTATGGCCTCTCTAGGGTCGAGCACATCTTATCTATATAAAAACAGATTTGATGTAACAATGTGCTGTGACTAAGTGGTTTTCATTTATTATCTTATTTAAAGTGATAACACAAATAAAAAAACAATCACTATCTCTTTTATGGTAGCTATGATATAAAATAACACACACACACATGCAAAAAAACATGATTCGTTTAGTTATTATTATGTAACTTTTAGCTTGACAACTACTAACATGTTCCATCGGTAACTTGTGATTTGTATCGAAATCACCGTGTTAATTAGTTATTATAGATATTCTATGTAGCTTTCTATATATCTGCTTCAACGTGCACTTCACTAATTGATAGGTAAAATATCTGAACTTTCAATTTAAGTATTTGTGATATATATATATATATATATAAGAGAGATAGAGATGAAGAATTTGAAAAATTATTAAGTGGACTAGATCCATCATAGATCTAGAGTGAAATCATCGCACATGAATATATTTTACTTTAAGAATAAAAATATTAGATAAATTCTTTCATCTTAGATCCACGATGGACTTGATCCACTTAATAATTTCTCCTCTTAATTCAGCACGCGAACCTGACCAGGCCCTAAAAGGAAAATTCTCCTCCACTTGAATCATTCTTCCAAGGTCCTCTTCATGCGTTACAAGCTGATCATTTGCCATTTTCGCTTGGCAGAACACCCCTTTCGGCTCTTGGACTTGTTCTTGATAGCTACACAAGAAACTTCGAGCTCGTTGTTGCCAAGATGGGGCTCCCACAAATCCAACATTGTCGACCTTTCTTCGCTCCAGGACCAGGTCACAGCGCTCCCCCAAAAAGCCTATTTTCAAGCTGCCAATTTCCAACTTTGATTCATTATAGCCATCATCTGATCCATTACAATTTCCAGTTTCCACCGGTATTATAGCAAACATTTCTTCCACGTCACCATGTCAAATTTTCTTTGCATTTCATTGCCAGGCACAAATAAATAAATCAAATTAGTTGACTAATGTTCCAGATATCTCTGACATACAGTCGCATGCAAATCTTTAAGAGCTGAAGAATGTCGAAGCATGAAAATTTTGCATCAGAGTTTCCAATTAGTTCATCGACTAATCTTGCACCAGTCAGTGCAATGTTTATACTTAGAATAGATAGTTGGCGTATCGAAGTCGAAACCACCAATGTTGATGCTTTAAATTGACTTTGTTTGAGGAAATAGTGATCACTGTGATTCAATCAAAAGAAAAGAAAGTGCACCGTTACCAACAGACACTTCACAGAGGCAACAACAGTCCAATATGAGGAATTTAGGACTGTATTGATAGCAGGCAGGTTACAACGGTTCTGTATATAAAATCTCTCTGTTGGCTACAAAACTGATATGTTGCCTTCTGTAATCACATCACAGTGGAGAAGGGCATTACACAGGAATTTGATATTAGAAAGTAGCCAAAAAAGGATCTGTTAGCATCTCTACAAAAAACAGCAATTTGCTTGTCCCAGCAGCATTTTTTTTGTCGTTGCCCAGAAATAGATAATAGATCTGGGTGTTAACACAACGGATTTGTCACTTGTAAGCTGAGACATGTTGAAGATGAGAGACATCAGACTCATGAACATGTTCCATCCCTACTATTTTATCCAAAGGACATTTGCAGTGTTTCTGCAATTCCATATATCTTGTCATGTCAAAGTTCTGCCTCTGTGACAATTTTCTTTGTCTGGATAAGAAGAGCCTCTTCATCAGATCTTGATATGTCGGATCCCTTGATGTAAAAAGGAAGTAGGCATATCCAATGATTATGCCGGCTGTTGTGGTGAAAAATGCAATCGGCTCCATGACATCCCATGAGAACTCCCAGAATGTTAGACGAAAGAAAAGACCAACCTGAACAATGAAGAACCCTAATCCTGACCAAAGAATGCGACGGACCTGCTTGTGAGCAAGCATATCAATTTCTTCCTTTTTTCTCTGCAGCTGCTTTAGCTCTTCAATCCTTGGATCATTCTGAGGTGCCAGCGCAAGGGGAACAGCTCTGCTAACGAGATCAACAACCTAAAAGAATGGGAAAATAGATCAAGATGATGGGTCTCTAGTCTTTCAAAGTCTACCCAGGTAGACAACATAAAAAATAAATAGGATCACCAACCATGAAAAAGGAAATAATTGACCTCTGGATTTAATTCTTAAAGGTCCCAAAAATATATGTGTCGATAGTTCATTCAGCTCCGTTTTCTTTTTTTTTTTTTTGGAGAACTGATAAACCTGAAAAAAGAACACCCCAACTACATGCCCAATTGCCAAACTTAATCATCTTTTTGGGAAAATGCCAAGCTTAATTATCATTCATTGCTTAACAGAATTTGTAAGCACTTCAAAAATTTCAATGCTATTCAAACAATCCAAGGGAAAGAAAAAGATGTAAGCATGGGAATTATTTTAACGTTGAGTGTCAAAAATCATCATTGCATTTCAAAGTTGTGTGAGCTGCTCTTTGCAACTTCATTGAAATGAATTGAAAGACAGCCAGGCTTTCAACTATGCTCTGGGGTGAAGTTTTTTTTATAGGAAAACAGAAACCTTGTGGTTAATGCATTAAATTTTAAATCTATCATGACAATGCAATGGCATAAAAAAATAGTAGTAGAATATTTAAGATTGGTGTTAAGAGAGGAATGGATATTATTTCCTTCTCATTCCCTCAAGAGTCCTCCTGGAAATCATTTCTTCCAATCCTCGAATCTCCTTTCCAGAAAATTCAAGCCTCGCAAGAAGGAAAAATGAACCTTTTGACCTGTTCCTTATTTATTTGAGACAGCATAACATCTTTGCAGCAATCAGAGGCATGTCATTTTGTTCTTCAACCCCCTCTTCTGATATCAGGTATATCAGAGATTAAAAAGTAATACCAATCTAATACCTAAGGGCCAGTTTGTATACCTATTTCACATTGTGCTTGATAAGTCCTACAATATGAGAGATGAGAGTCTTCTGGTGAGAAGTGGAAGTGGAAGGGAGAAATTGGGAGAACCAGGAGGGACAAATCAATCCTACAATTCCAAGATATCTTAAATTATCAGATATCACCTAACCAGATTGCTCTTGCTAGTCCATGGGCCTCCCTGTTTCCCTAGCTGGTGCCCCCTACCTCCCCTTCTTAGCTGATTTCAACTCTTGCTGAAATTGTCCTTGGATTCATACATCCTCTATTGAAAATCCAAACCAGCCCAACAGGAATTCTAGAATCAACACCTCCACTATAAGATCGACGATAAATGTTCAATTTCTCCCCCTAGAATCATTCACTTCATTTACTTTATAGGAATCCCTTCATCAACTGTTGAACAAAGAATCACCAAAAACCCAAAATAAGATGGACTATTCATCAGCAATCAAAGAAGGAGAAAACGCCCATACTCAATGGAAATAAATGATTGAAATCTAACAAACACCTGCAAACAAGAGAAGAAACCCCTTCCAGACATCCCATAATTCTTGAAACCAGATAAGTAGATAATTCAAATCCATCCATTGCTATCTACCAAAATCCCAATCAAAATTCAAAGATCTAAAAACAGAACAGGAGGAGCCAAATTGAATAAAAAGAGCTTCGCCCTTATCATGTCGAATAAAAAGAGAAATAACCCGGGAAAAAAAAAAAAAAAAACACATTTTTTAACCACTAAAGAACGAGCGATGGAGAACAGAGAGAGCTCAATCACCTTATCCGGGTGGAGATAGACCTTGTCCCTGAAGAGGAGGACGACGCCGGCCTCGTCCAGGACCCGGGCGAAGCTCATCGCCTCGTCCCGCGTCCGCACCAACCCCATCTCCTCGCACGCCTCAAGGAGCTCCGAATACCCAATGACCTCCTCCCCATCCCTCTCCAGCTTCCGCTTGAGTGCCTCCACGTTCACCAGCCGCATCAGCCGCTTCGCCTCCGTGAAGGTTACACCATCCAAGGGGTCGCCTCTGCCGAAGCTGCCGCGGTCCGCCGCCCCGGCGGCGGTGGCGGGGTAAGAAGGCGAGGACGGGGAGGCGGTGGGATAGACGGACGAGGAGAAGGCGGAGAGGTGGAGCCAGGGACGGCGGATCGGGTGCTCCGCAGACCGGCAGCCGGTGACTTTCACCGCCTCGTCTAGGAGGAGGGTCCGGAGGCGGAGGAAGCGACGCGAGGAGAATCGCCACATCGTGCGGTGAACGAGAGGGCGAGTGACGAGAACGCCTAAGAGCGAGGAAAAGGAGATAGGGAAGGGGAGGTGGGGGTGGGATTTCGTGGGAGGGGTTGGAGTGGCGATGAGCGTGGCCGTAACGGTGGGTCAACGGAGAGAACGGGATGTCCGCGGACCAACGGAGTTATAGGCTACGGCCCATTGGAGGGGCCAGTGAACGGATCCCGGTAAGAATACCGTGCAGAAAAGTCAGCCCAAATAAAAATATTATCTTTAATGGTATTTGTGTCGTTTAATCTCCGCAACGTGCTGACGTGCTGGCACGTAAGCAAAACACAAGTTCGCACGTGTTGCAGACGATGATCATTATTAACGAAGACCACACCAAAAATAGGACTGAATATTTTTAATCTGGCACTGCACGTCAATATCCAGTACCATGCATTTTGTGTGTCGGTGATTTATTTACAACTTAGTGCCTCATTTTTTTTTTTTTATTTGAGTCGTTTTTAGGCCTATTTAACTCTTCATGATTAATTCTTGCAGTGGTCAATATGTTTAGACCTTGAGTTTTATCGATATTTTTCCTTGGCATATCATGAACATATGCAATGTGGTGCCTTTTTCTAATATATAAATCCAATGTCGTAGCTTCAATCTCCCCGAGGATTACGACGCATATTTGTCAAAATTCATACATTGTAATAGTCTGAATTGATCCATGAACTAACACCAAAATTTTACAATAGTGTCATACGTATCTAAATCTTACTATTTTTTTGGCACGAACCTGAAATGGCGCCATCTGTTTGTCTCTAACTTCCATTATTACGTCGTTATATGGGTTAAAATTAGTTATGTGGACCCAAGTAGTTGTGCAAAAAGGTGATTGGTCAAGGAAAAGTAGTGCATCTAAATTCTAAACCGTAATGTATTATTTGGCCTTTATGCTCACAAAGAATGGTGCAAATAGATCAAATCTAATAAATCTCCTACATGAACGCTAAGGTTGGGTGGCTCGCACCATAAATCGCATCTTATTCGATGGCTCGAATGGATAAGGTCAATTATAAAAGCAAATGACTAGATGGCTTGGGCAACCAAATCCATCATCACCTTGACCATGCCAGCTAAGCTGTGCCGTGGCGACCGGACGCGGTTCTACTGGACGGTGGATAAGATCCTTTCCTTTTACGTTATCCATATAATCTTCTTAACCATTAAATTTTTTTGCCACAGTTGAAATTTATCCAATTAAATCTCATTCAGATATCACCTACACTAACTCACATGATTTATTTTTGTTGATTTAATTTGATATGTACTCTGACTAGAGATAAGGACAAAGAAATACTGAATGATTATTATGATAAAGTTAATTTCTACATCAGCATTATGGATAATGTCCATTTCAGTTTGACCAATTCATATACTGCCTTTAATAGATAAGACATATTATAAAAGGACATTCCGTACGAACTTACTCCCCAACTCATGTGAGAGCTTGTATGATCCTTCTTATCGGATATACTTGAAGTTGGAATTAAAAAATTAAGATATTGCTCAACTTATTTTTTTTTTTATTTTAGTGGTCAGGTGAGTGCCAATTTAAATATAATGCATGATTTTTCTTTTCCATTTGCATTAAAAGAAGCTAATGTTGGTTCACCGTAAGATCTAGATTAGATAGATTTGTTATTGCAAAATATTTAATTTTTACAAATTAATTTTTGAAATTCTTCATATTTATATATAAATCTTATCTCTATGTTTATTTTTTATTTTTGAAAATTTATAACTTTATACTTATACATCTCTTGGATTAAGTTAACTGGATGGGAACAAAATATGCTATTTATATTCTCCTAATCTCATCAGACATTTCACATTTAGATTTTAGACTTAACTAACTTGTTAACCTATCCTCCTCCACGATGAGATACCCTAGCATGCATAGTCCGAATTAGAATGGTTCGAATGAAGAAGGCAAGGTGAGCAAGAAGAAGCTGAGCTTAAGCCTCCTTCACTATCAAAAACAGAAGGTATTCTGTTTTTTCTGCAGTGTTAGTTAATCTGGACTAGGCTCGGATAATGAAACCAGTGAAAAGTCCAATTAGAAAACTTTATAAAGATTTTTATATAATTATAAAAAGGATAGCAGCTAATACATAAATATAAAAGATTTTAGGGATTAATCTGTCAACCTATATTTAAAATATTAAATTTGCATTTTTGTTTGTATATCACTTTAGGAAAAAGAAAAAGAGAATTTTTTTTACACTATTTATTCACATATTAGTTCTTGACATATACATAATACGTATGATAGACAACATGAATAATGAACCCTCATCTTATATCTTTTTTTAGCACACTTATTATGTAACATTTTATTTTTACAACATTTTTATTGCGCAATACTCCTAGCATAGACACGAAACCATATAATGTTGTGACTTATGCAAATGATTAAATTAGATGGATGCAGAGAAAAAAAAGATAAGCAATATTTTTGAACATTTGTGATGTTTGTAGGCATGTGTTCCTTGATAAATATATTTTTGCTTTTGACTAATACATTTCTTTGGTATAAATTTGACCAATACATTTTTAACATCGATTACTGATATCCAGAGTAGTATAGTATGTTAAAGTTCTATTTTTATATAGATAGATAGATAGATAGATAGATATATTGTGTGTGTGGAGGTATTTAAAATATTATAATTATAATAGACGACAAATATAAAAGATATGGGAATATCATCTTTTTCTTTTCCGTCTCGGAGGTGAGAAACCTTTGACGCCGACTAGGGTCGCTTTTCTGGGGCTTTTTCCATGGTGCTAAGAACTGGTCTTAAAGAAAACGGAAATGACCGGGACGTCCACAGGAGAGCCCAAAAGCCTTTTGGAGCCAAGGTACTGCTTTTTGTTACGAGAAACCATGCTCGAAGGCATTCCAGTAAAGCCAGTTATATGACCCGCATTATTGAAACGAAACCAAGTTTAGTGCTTGCTTTATCTCCTAAAAAACATTACCTGGCCAAGATGTCTCTCATTCTTTCTTCTTCATTCTTTTTTTTAAAACAAGTTTCAAGGTAGGCTTCCTCCTCGTTTACTCAAAAGGAGAAAGAAAAAGAAAAGAACCAGACAAGATGAGGAATCTTCTTAAAGGGAGGGCATGTTAGATTCTAGATGAGAAAGATAATATCATAAAAAGTATGCCAGCAAAGGAATGCTAGCACTTTGTAAGCAAAAATATAGTGATGGCACTCGGCACATCCAAAAACTTTTTCAAAAGCTGAGTCCTATAGACGGCCATGGCCGCGGCCCCATGGATAGATAAATGATGGCCTAAAAATTACTGCGACGTAGAAATATTAGATTTCCATTTTGCCTTGCACTTACCTACCTGTTGATGTATTTCCATTTCCACCCCTTCTTCACAATTTTGTGAAACAATGGCATAAAAATAAGAAAGCATGCATCTATCAGAGTGGCGTAATTGCTATCTATTTTACAAACGGTAAAGGGTGAAAAGGTTCCCCGGGAACACTTCTACATTGAGACTTTGTGGGCATAAATGATTTTGCTGGGTTCTTTTTTAAGACAAGATTTTATAGAACTCAATCAGCTTCATTGAGCCAAGTATGCCTGACATACAAAGGTCCAAAGAAAGATTAAAAACAAGATACTCCATGTCTTTATCATTCACCAACTTTACAACAAGTGGCATGAATTTCTTATATTCTTCTGAAACTTCTCTGGAATCACCTGTTACTGAATCCTTCATGTGACTTCAGAGAAGAGGTACATGGTTCATACTTACACAAGATACATGGTGGTTGGCTTACCAAAAAAGTGGAAAAAAATCACAACAATGGCATGAACATCTGCAAAAATAAAAATACTAAATGGGAGGAGAGTGGAATTGAAAAGCAAAAGGCGATGCTACCATCATTGGGAGTGCCTCATTTTTGAGAGAGTCTTCATCAGGCCTTTGAATATTTTCCAAAACCAAAACACATTCATTAATGCCAGCAAAGGTGGAACAGTCACCAAACTATATTGCCCAAGAGGAAATATTGTCTTCACCTGAAACAGGAGGACAAGAAGAAAGGGTGAAAAGTCCAAGACTTTGATGAGAAGATATGACTTCGTTGTTCACGGAAGATGGCCCATTCATCTTGTCAAGGAAACTTTTCAATATAGTCCCTAGAATTTCGAGCTAACAAATGCTAAGTTCAGAATTCCATGTTTGGTGTTGGGGTGGTTGCTTACAAAATAACAGTAAAAGAAATATTTTTTAATAGAATTCATAGAAAAAAATTTAAAGAAAGGCTCTTGAAAGTTATATTCAGCTCACAAGTGACTTGAACCTTCAAGAAATTCACTTTGATAAGCCATTAGGCTATCAAGATTTTTCTTTTCTTTTCTTTTTTTTTTTTGGAAAAAAGAAACAACAGGAATTTGTTAAAGATTTCGCATAAAATCTCACCATAACCATTGAGAGGGGGGGAAAACCCCAACCAAGATAGATTGCTAAAACCTGGAGGAGATAGCCTCACATATTAGTACATCACAAACATGATGGCATGACCTAAAAGCAAGCCCCAAGGAAGCAACATATAATAAATATCCAAAACCACATACTGTCTGCAATATGTTAAGATGAGCTCGAAACAGATAATTAGGTATGTTAAAACCCTGATGGAGAATTACATATACATCTCTGGAAAGAGTTTACTTTCTGCATCCCAGCAGAGACTTTGTACCTAGACACAAGCAGCAATATAATACTGGCCTCTTTAAGCCTATTGAGTCACCCAGTTGTGCATCATAGCAATAGTATAATAGCCTACCCTGTGTATGTAAAACAGAGAATAGCATTTTTATTATGTTGGACACTTCTGTCACTTTACATTTCAAATTAACTCTTTGGATGAACAAGTAGACTTTCTATATCCCCTATCCCTAATGTGCTGACATGTACCTTGGGTTCAAGTCATATTGTGTTATGTGTTCATTGAATGCTTTAGAAGGACAATGTGCATGTCACTACTGCTGCACTGCTGCTTAAGTTTCCACTGCCAATGATCAATCTCACATATTGAATTTCCTAATCAGCTTAATTTGAAGAAGATGATCTGCAGCATACCTGATCAAAATGAAAATACATATGGGTGAAAAAATAGATGAACAGTAGGATCCTTGCAACCTGGAAAACAAACAATCCACAGGTCAAAGAACAGATTGTAGACAGCAAAAGCTTAGAAAACATATTAGTGGCATCGAATAACCATTTTGTGTTCATTTGAGTATGGACCCATGTATTCATCCAATTTTGAATGCCTAAGAATGTTGAATGTTTTCAGATAAATGATCTAAAAGAATATAGTTGACGATATAACAAGTCAATAATATCAATCATTAGAATCCGGACTATGTCATTAGAGCCCATCTATACTAATTCAAATTGTAAAATATCCTTTCTGGAACATGACATAACACTGAGACATGTGGATATACGCTTGGACTTGCAGTTAACAAGTACTATCACTCCCCTATCTAAAAGCATTGTCTATACGAACTTGATCATACCAGCCACCCAAGGAACAAGGCCATGCCATTGTAAATGTACAGATTAGAACTTTTCTGCCCAGCAATGTCCAAGTACCTGCAATCATCCTTCAGGCTTTAGTTTAAAAATATATATTAAAAAAAAATCAAATATTTGGAACAGGAAGTCAAAGCATACCATCTGAAATTTACAAAGGGAGTTGTAGCTTCTGAAAATAAAACCATGAGTATGTAAATATGTGCCTTGCCACTTATCAAGGAAAGAATAATTGAATACATGGAAAGCCCATGATGCAAGACCTGGAATGAGAACCATACAGGTTTAATCTACAAGAGGAAAACTCAATGTGCCATGAGCATGTAAGTATGTGCTTTGACACTTTATCAAAGAAACAAAAATTGAATAAATGGAGAGCCCACGATGCAAAACTTGAAGTAAAGAACAATATGGGTTCAATCTCCAAGAGAAAACCTCAATGTATCAATGCATTGAAGTACTTACATATTCCTTGCCACCTAAATAAGGGAAAAACCTTAGAATCATCACCAAGTCTGAGAGAAAGTAACCAAGAGATATCTACAAAAAAAAAAGAAAAAAAAAAAAAAAGAAAATCAAACAGTAGGATACATGAGTCAACAATTAGATTAAAAGAAGCTGTCAAATGTCAAGTAAAGCCAACTACATTTAGCTCAGCATGTTGGCACTCCTCTCCTCATCCCACATTCCTGTTCAAAGGTTCTGAATTCGACCACAGAAGGTGGCATTCACCTCACATTAAAACATACACAATCAAGGTTGAAGAAGGTTGCATTCAAGATAGCACTTGTTAGGTGTCTAACTATGTCTTTAAAAATAGACACCATAGCAAGATACATTTACATAGTTGTAAAATACTAAAACTCATAATCATTTCATTGATCAATAAAAGCCTACTAAATAATGGTCAAACTGAAAAGTAAATGAAATTAAGGAAACCAATTCCATATTACTATTGTTGTTATCATCATTATTTTTCTGGAATTAATCCCCTGTTACAAACTCAAGTAGATGGCCTAGCAAAGTACATAAGTTCTCACCAGAATAATTATTATGAGTTTAGTAAATTGTGTAATGCATTTTCTTATCTAAGCTTCATGCTCACATACTCCCTTAACATTCGTGTCACTACCCGTTAAGCAATCAATTGCCTCCTGATGATGAAACTGGTGAGGTATGGGCAGATGATGCCCATGTCCCTTGATCAATGGAATCATATTTAGTGTTTTTATTAATAGAGCTGGCAATTCTGGGATCTCCATAGCCAAATCAGAGTTCCAAATCCCTTTAGATGCAGAGTGAGTAGAATGCACTCATTATTTGTCAAAGGAAAGAGCAAAACTAAACTACCAAAAGACCTACAACTATTTACTCAGCTAGCTGGCAGCTCTTTCATCATCACTTTTGTTGGGGAGAGGTTGATTAAGATGGTGGCAGCCCCAGAGTTATTATTAAGAAAATAAAAATAATAACTATAAGAAAGCATGTATGGTGTTATAATGTGTCTCATACTTGGAGGATGCACTGGCACAAGACCGCTCCTTGGGTCTAATCTTCATTATTTATGCAATATAGAGATGCTACCTTGGATGATGTAAACAAAGAATCAACATTTACTCCATTCAATAATCACTGAATTTTTTCTCAAGCATTAACCAAGCAAATAGCTTGAGAGCAGAACCATCTGAGAGAACCATAAAGGAGAAAACATGTATCAAAGTAACCCAAAAGAGAGCCCCAAGCTCAATAGTGTAAACATCCATAGTGCCTCTCTTGCCAACCTCCTCCCTACTATTTGATTTTCTGTTACTTGTGTGGCACCCCCTCCAAAGTCTCCCTCTCTCTCCCAAAGTGTGTGTCTCTGGTGTTCCTTGCAGTCATAACTTCATCGTGATAGAGAAATTCACTCCTATCCAAATCAAACAAGAATAACATTTAAACAATATAATAAATCTCATATATTGGCATAATTTATTTGTTCATCTTGAAGAATAAGCAGAAGCTACTGATCATCATTCTTACTTTCTCACGACCCCTTCCTCCTCCACTTGGAGAGCTCGCTATTTCTCTTCTCAAAAATCAAGCTCTGATCACTAAATCCTTTCTTTCCTTGCATGACATCATTCTAGAGAATCATTGAATTGGTGTCTCTTTCTCATGTCACCCTAATTATTTCTCTCTTGCTAAAAACTGCAAGTTTGAAGTAAACACAGTGAATCCAATGCCTTGCACTTCAAGCAGGCATCTTTTACCTGCTCAGAATGAAATACTGCCCTATCCAATGCATTATTCATAACCATTCCCACAATGATGAGACAATATTATAGAGTATAACACCAGATGCTGTCAAAATTTTTCTTCTATTCAAGGAATTAGATCTTTTTTATCCAAGTCATACATATGAAAACAGACAAAATATGAGATCAACACAATCGATAAAGATCACACAAATCATGGAGCCTATGAAAATGTTTCCAGCTTTCCATCTTTCTTTTTTTTGGTAAAGAAGCTTTCCGCCTTTCTTTACCATTCCCTGCTCCTGCACATGCCACATTAGTTGAACCATACTCTAAATTAAGATAGAACATTGCTTTCTATTCACTTTAAATAAGAATTATTGAATCCTTGAACTAACCATCCCTTTTCATTCTCCGGATGACCAATTAACAATTAGAGTTGACAAAATTTTGTAAAAGATGTGAAATCATCAACTTATATTGTATTTGTCCTATAGGATATCTGAATCATCACCACACAAGATTCTTCCTTAAGCACCCTTCTTTCCACCAAAAAAAAAAAAAAAAAACCATTAAGAAAAACAACAAGTTTAATACCGACTCTTGCAATCCCATTATGCTAGGAAAAGGGCGTTATAAAAGTGACAACTAGCAATTCACAAGGAAGTTATTGTTGACAGGTTGTTGCTCATTCTGATATTACTAGGATTGCTATTTTTGATTTAACAGTTTTAGATTTCTTTGGAAATTAAAGCATGAGTCTAAGAGGTTAACGAAAAAATATTTATTGGCATTGGTAGAAACTGATTTGCTTAGTGTTAGGATTGAATCTTATTGTATTTAAGAGAAGTTAGTCTTTTACTTTTGGGTCACAACACCAAGTTGTGCTATAGTAGTTTAGATGGAGTAGGACTTTTGTCCTTATTGTGCTAAGATGCTATCCACATATATTATTAAAAAAAGTGGTCACGAGTGTTGGGTTATTAGCTAAGGTCCTGTAACATGGCATCACTTGGTCTTGTAATAGACTAAGTTGGGCGTCTTCTTGTGGTAGAATATGAGAGGTTGGACGTCCTATCATCTTGGAGAGAATTGGGTCAGCTTCCAGCCATGAATGAGATTTGTTATTATTATTTTATTAGTAAAAGTTTTTATGTGTCCAAATTTATTCTCTCCTTAATTTTATTTCTTGTCAGAAATCTAGTTATTGGTGGATATTCTTGTGGTTCTGGGCATTGAACAGTCCTCATATGTAAGATCATGCCGTTCTACAGTTATATGAATCAAACTCATAAGATGATTCATGGGCAATTGACAAATGTAGAACGTAAGACTCAAGCACACAAATTTTCAAATAAGAAGGTATTCATATCTTCACACATAACTAACCATCTGAGTGACATCAAAAACTTAAGAGTTAAGTGCTTGGAGGAGCAAATTAACAAATGTTAAGTTATGGAGGATCAAAAGTTCTATCAATTAATTGTGTTTTCTGGAAAGCTAAAAATGTCACTTCATCCTACTAAAAATTTCATCATTGTGCAATGCACTTTCTTAAGCAGTTAATAAATATTATGAATCTGCAAAGGGGTAGATGGGTGTCTAGACATTGTTGATTTTCCCCAAAACATCATGCTCCATCAAGCACAATCTTCAAACAAGATGCACCATTGGAGGCAAAAAGTAAGAAGGAACAGGCAAGCAGCATGCAGTAAAGCAGACCAGAAAAACTTTAAGATCATGTAGCTAGTCCAATCTCATACTTGACAATGTAATTTAGCTGGCAATTTGTGAACGACTCATCATTTCCGAGAATACTACAATTTGCACAGTGCCATTATGATTTCATGTCTATTTCACTATGTTTTATCAATGGTATATCATAGGATATTGTTAAGACACATCTAGGAAAGCAAATGAACAGAAACAAAAATTTCTTCATTCAATTTCATTCCAAAAGCATTTTGAAAGAGACAGGATGATATTGCTACCAGCTTATCAATTCATTTCAGAAAAAGGGGGAAAACTCGTAAGTACAAATTGACAACCAACAACTTACCCCAAATATGGTGTCAGATAACACCGATTTTCTATCTATCATGAGCTCTTCATGAGAACCATCCTTGAAAAGGTCTGATATCACTACCAAATAGAAAGAAATTGTTGCAGCAAGAACTGCATGAATTGTGGAGAAACCCCTGCATGAAAGAGTGGTTAAGGAATCCTGGAACTATAAAAATAGCTGAACAGATTCACTGAATCATCTTACTAGTAATCAATGTACATGTAAGAACATCTTACCTATTGTTCCATTCAACCTTTTGTATTTTGCTTAGCTTGTTATAGGCCTTAAAGTACCTCAAGCTGAACTCACATGTAATTTTGTATACCTTCACAAGGAAGATTTATTGTAAATAAAATTAAATAAAATAAAGCAATAGACGCACATCTAAGAAGGCACCCACCCAACCCCAACACCCTCAAAAAAAAAAAAAAAAAAAGAACTTCTAAATGCAGCAGTATATTCCTAATTGGCAATGAAGAAATTTATTTCTCGAGATCCGTTCTCTTCTCCTCAAGAAGCAGCAATAGACTAGTGTTTATTCCATTATAAAATAAATCATCACATATAGTTAATTTTAAAAACAAAAGCAAATATCACGAAATTTTCTATCTTTTTTTTCAATGAAAGAAAGAGCATCAGGGGAGATATCCAAATGAAAAAAGTTAGTCATTAGTTCTAATTTAGAGCCTAAATTACTGGTTACAGATAGCAGTTTATCCTTTCATCTCAAATAATTTCTCACTGAATGACTGATATTAAGTTTACAAGTCAGTTATGAAAAGGAATTTGTTCATTTTCAATTTCAGAGTTGTATGCAAATTTCCTTGGCATTTTATAACAGAAAACAACTACATTATTTGGTTGTATAGCCTTGTTTGGTGACTTAAACGTTTAGAACTCAGAAAAAAAGGAACTAGAAAAAACAGGAACAAATAAGAGATGAAATTCCATCTAAAATCTTGGATTTGTGATTTTCTTACATGCTCCAAAGACAATTATATTCCAAGCATTTTTAATATTTGTCTCTCATGTATATGCAAAGACAACAAGGCATATAAAAATAGGTCCAATAAGGTCATAAACGGCTAAAATCATAAACAGTTTGGTACTGGTTCATGACCCATAACAACAAAATTTTCACTTAGATGTTCTCAGGTTTCATGGATCCACAAATTTATCAATGTTATTCTCATTTCTGAAAGCACCAAGCATAATGTACATCAAGCATGTAAGGTTAAAAAAAAAAAAAAAAACAGAGCTGCCCCCTCCAAAGCACAACTAAGAGCCTTTTCGCAGCATGGTATGAGGATTTCATGATGAACAGTACAGCCAGCTGTGCCTAAGATAATTGAGTGATAATGACTCAGGGTCAACTACAAAAAAAAAAAGTAATTGAGATACAGTTATGATATATGTTAAATGACTTTCTTCAATCTATTAAACATTCAAATCATTTAGCCCTGTCAATTCAATTTAAATAAGGAAGAATAGTCACTTCTAAATTTAAATATCATGACACCTTGCACAGGAGTCCTGAAACTGACAATGGCGCTTGCATTTTATAATATGGTTTTGGAGCTTCCAAAATGAGACAATAATACTCAGATCTCTGCTTATTTCAGTCTACGAATTCCAAGTGCTTCCCCAAATAACAAACTTTATCATATATTGCAACTCTTGGACAATCTGATAAGAGATGACTGCATATTGCTTACTGGAACTACAACTACTCTCTGAAGCAAGTACAAGCACAACCATTATTCAAAGTTTAAAAGACACCAGCATAAACCTTATCATCAACAATTAAAGGAATAATGGAAATTAAGCGACAGAATCCATGCCGGAAAACATGATTTTTAGATCAACAGAATGATAGAAAATGCTTACAATCTTGCACATGATGATGCCAGAGAAGACAGATATTGGCCAAAGAATTTGCTCGGTTGGACCGAAATTCCCATCCATGGACGCCGTCCTTCAAACAATCTCCAGCCCACAAACTGAAAGCCATAATTCGATTTCCATCAGCTTCAAACAGATCAAAAAGCTGCTTCTATTAAGCAAAATTGAAGGGTCTAATACTTGTTCAACAACAAATCCATTCTCCCTGCATAAGATCCAAAAAGAAGTAAACAAAAGAATGAACAAAATAAAGCAAAGAAGAGAGAGACCTTTATCTCGTCAGTCTCTCAATTACAGCTTCATCTAAGAAGCCAAAGAGTATGAAGAAGGAGACCAAGAAACCAACAAAGATATGTAGGAGGACAAAAGTTGCAAACGTTCCAAATAAATCATTAACAACAAAAGAATAAACAAATAAAATCAAACGAAAAGACCTCTAATCAATTGGCCTTATAATTAAAACTTCTTTCATGAAGTCCAATGGTACATAGGAAAAGCGAGAAAAGAGCAAGCACTCCAAAGAATTTAGATAACAAGAATAAGAAAACAGACCTGGACGAGTAAAGATAAGGCGGAGAGGCTAATAAGAACTTCGGCTTGGCCAAAGGATGCTATCTATCTATTCTTATCAGAAAAAAAAAAGAAAAAGATGCTATCCATTAGATATTAGATTATTTTTCTCTGGGCCTCTTTCTTGGAGGACCGAGAAGGTGGAATCTAAGGGGTGGGGTGACTTGACCGAGAAGTTGGACGGGGAGGAGAGAGGGCGTCGGCTGTGGATACGGGCAGCGAATCCAAGCGGCATCTACGTGACTTTGGTGAGGATATGGAAGGTGTTGTCTTATTTGCTATTTTTCCCCTTGTCTTTATGAATTATTTGGTTTGGGAACTCTATACCACCGTTACAGTCTTGTTACCCATGCCATCCATGATTTTAGCTCTCAAATCATGCGTTCAACTTTCCTTTTCCCAACGGGTCAACCGGTAATCTTTCCATGCGAGCTGGCTTCATATTACCCAAGAAAAAGACTGGCCTTGAATCACGTGCGATGGAATCTGCTTTAGATCTTTGAAGATTCCCCCTCTGATTTCCAGTTTTCTATATTAAAATTTTATCCCGTTTCTATTTGTGGACGTATATCGACAAATCGAATCATGTAAATACTGTGCGATCTTCTCCTTTTCTTTTATTTTAATCTTTCTTCATTATTGTGGCTAGACATTTCTACGAGGGTTTATAAAGTTGCAAGGTCTGAGGCTGTACAATTTTACCAACAAAAAAAAAAAAAAAAAAAGACTGTACGGTAAAATTCTTAATGCAAAAGAAAAGATTGGCTCAAATAATAAATGTAGCACAAACAATCTAAAATAATCAAAATAAAATATTTTGTTGTAATATAGAAGGGAGGGATATCATTGATCTCATATTAGTTGTGAGTCAAATTCAGATTTATATAGAATAGAATCTCTTCTTCATAAGATATCTTTGAAGGATAAAATTGATCAGATAATATCTTAGGTACGTGAGATCGAAGATTGGTCTATCCGATCTATGATCCTTGGCTGCAACATATTTAATAAAAAACATATTTATAATGATATAAATATTTATTTTGCAGGGTTTTCATTTTTGTTGCAGTAAAAGAGCACCCACTATCAAACATTTTTTTTCTCTATTTTATTTTTTTTGATGAAATATGAAGAAAATAAGGTATTTTTTTTATTCAATTTAATTAATTTAAAATATATGTACAAAAAAAAAGATTTGAAAAGGCACGATGGAAGAGAAAAAATTTAGATGAAGTTAAGAGGGAACATAGTTCCGAATTCGATGAGTTGCTTCGAACATTTTCTCCGGCCTTGAGTGCCCTCAAAGACGAAAAGAGTGAAGGATCTTTCAATCACTCTCCCCAAGCATTTCAAACATGAAAATGAAGCATATGGAAGCAAGGGTAGAAATAGAAGTAATGGAATCAGATTGGTCAAAAGAGCAGCACGTGCCAAAGTCCATCAGGTGGAAGTCAAAATGGAATAATGTTAATCGAGTAGGTGTGTGCTATCAAATGGGTTTATTTCTTAAGTTAGGGGTTAAAAAGACTGGTAAATTAGGAAGAACCAAAGGTCACCTGAATGCCTTACTATGGACTTTTCTGTGGTTGAAACTAATTATCTCCCCTGTTTCCATGCTAGCTTCATTGAAGTCCTCCAAACAGAAGGATACAGCTGCTGCTCGTTGATGCTGTCCTCTTCTCTAGAACAGCAAACAGCCTTTCTTTTCCAAGTTGAAATACTTTAGTCTTCTAACCCTAACCAGCAGAAGCAGATCCAAGAGGCCCCCAACAACAACTGGAAACTATACTTTGAATATAATATTTTATTAGTATAAAAAGAATTTCCAAATAATTATTCCTCCTACAATTAACTTCCAAGAAATTGTTAAGAAAGAAAACAAATTTCCGTATCTTAATTAATTTCTGAAAAGATATAATCCCTTAATTTTTTGCATCCATAATAATTGGTTATATTACAAATTTAAATCTTAAAATTTGAAATTGACTTATATATAGAAATTAAAGGGTTTTTAATACAAAAAAAGGTTTTTTTTGGTAAGGGAAGTTAAAAGCCTCAAGCCATTTTCAAATTCAAATTTGATCCAACTAATTGAAGGGAATTTTGCTAACTAGTTATTATAGAATAGTACCAGATAATACTTTGATAATAAAAAGTGACAACAAAATCTATATAGAATAACATCAAATAAAATATCAATATAAAATATAATTTTGTTTTTCTATAAATATCTTATTGTATATAGATATATTATTATATGCATCTTTTGCATGTGTCTTCTTGCATGCGTGCACGTACGTATTGGCCACTCGGGGCCAATATTTCACGTACAACATGAAATATTGAGATTCTATATGGTTCGAGCAAAATACTATTTCATATACAACATGAGGTCACTGTAATTACAATCGTTATGTGATATATAAATAATTTATTATATGATAATTGAGATTGCAAAATTGGACCTCTCTCGTTCCTCCTGTTGTTGGATTTTTATTAAAAAAATATTTCAAAGGATTGGTTGAAAATTTTATTTATCTGTCAAGGTGGATAGACCCATGTTGTCGTGGCCTTGTCAAGTGATTTTTTTTTTTTTTTCTTTTTGCGTGGATGCTTGGTTAACATGCTATTTGTATGATACAATACTTTTTTAGAAGAAGTTAAGATGCCGTGCAGATCGTGTTGATCTTGGCCCTTAGCCACATATTAGAAATCATAAAATGTTGGTAGGGATGGGGAAGGATGATATCTCGTGACAAGAGTTAGGTGGCTTGTGTCAATGCCACAATGCATTTGTTTAACTTATTTTGGTACAAATGCATTTGTTGACCTTAAAATTAAAGAAAATACTTCCCACACCTTTTATAAGAGGTTTGGTATTAGACGGTCATTTCAAGATATATGAATGAAAATAATAAGATTACCATATTTGATAGTACTATGGTTGTTATATATGACAGTGATCCTAAACCATCTTTACTTCTTATATCACCGTCTAATCGAATGATTGGAAAATCCATCATCGAGGTTAGATATTCAAAATCATCTAGAATAATGATCTCTTGCTGAAATTTGAGAATAAAAATATCCCTCAATCTGGCAAGTAAAATTGGTACATTAATATGCCTAATATATTAGATCAATTTTATATACATTATATTATAGTATTATATATATTGTATTTATGATATATATTATATAATAATATACTATGAATCATATTATTTTTAAATATAATTTTAAATTATAATAGAAATATATTATTACACTTTATTTTTATATCATGAAATTATTTAATATATTGCTTTTATTGCAATATTTTTAAATCAAAATAAATATTAATATTAAAATAATAATAAATTATAAGTATAAATAAAAATATTAATTCTATAATCACAATTAATATGTTTTTATGGGGTTAATAATTTATAAGACTAATAAATATCTTTTATGAAATATATTCACAAATAATATATTAATATATATTATATATTAATAATTTATTATAATATATTATTAATAAATATATTTATGAAATATATTAAGGATGATTTTGATATTATATAGTTAGTGATCTTAGATTCCTTTAGAGAATACCAAACAGATTTTAGTAGATACCTAGGATCTTTTGTTACTAGAACCATAATAACATATCAAATGAGATGATCTTAGATCATTAGTGATTAATTACTCCAAAAAAAGAATTGTCAATAATCTAAGATCACCTAGGTAAGCATACTTGATTCAGTTTTTGTCAGGCTGCTAATGATAAAATGGATAATAGAGCCTAGCATGAACCACCTACCTCCATGCAGTTGCATATAACCCAATTTGGCACTCATTCAATGTAACCTAAGAGGTAAAGAACGCAGTAGTCCAAAATTAAATTTCTGTGACATGGATGGGGACATGATGATGAAGATGATATGTTATGGTGACAATTTGAGCCATCAATCATCAACAATATAACCAATAGCAACTTAAACCAATTCCCTGAGACCAAAGACCAAAAAGCAAGGAATTTTCCTCTTTCTTGCGTACTCCAACCAACTTTATACATATTTCAGTAACGATGCCAAGCATCCCTTAGCGCCATCCTGCGTGATTATATCTTAGTTTTCATCTGTAGTCCTTGTACTTGTTGCTTTGTTCTTCAATTTCTTTCACCAATAAATTTTAAGTCCTTTATTAAGACATTGAAATTATTTAATTAACCATCCACAAATACATCACTTGACTCAATCGATTTGGCATGCTAATGACATTTGATTTTTAGTTTTTATATTTTAAAGAAAGAACATTTCAAGAATATTTTTATAGTAACCTAGTGTAGGTTGCTTTGTTATTCAATTTCTCTCACCAATAAATTTTAGGTCCGTCATTTAGACATTAAAATTATTTAATTAACCATCCACTAATACATAACTCGACTCAATCGATTTGGCATGCTAATGACATTTGATTTTTAGTGTCTATATTTTAAAGAAAGAACATTTCAAGAATATTTTCATAGTAACCTAATATAGGTAACCCTCATTTTTCAAACGAACATCTTTGTGTATCATGGTACAATCACTTATTAATCACCAAGATAGGTGTCGAACACAAGCACCAATCTTCTAACAAATATGCATTAAAAATAATTACATTTCCCATCCCGATGCTAAAAAACCAATCTTGCTATGAGATCAAGACCAATTTGCTACAAAAGGTACTCTGAAGTTATGTATGATGGCAACCACCAAAAATTTTGGAATTCTTTAGCTTGCTTACCTCGAAGAATCTGACACGTCACTAGGGAATTCTTGCGTCCAAGAATTGGAGCTGCTGGCCAAAGACGTGTCTAATGGGTTAGATTGACCAATTGTCATGCAAATTTGGTCGTGTGGTCTTTTCATGACTTGGCCAATTTGGTTACCTTTCTGTAGCTTGTCGAAGGGGGCTCTTCTAATCACTTATTTTATCCACATCCACCAAATTGGAACCTAATATTAGCCACTAAACCATACCAAAACCATCCATTTCATGACGCGTCCTAACCAAACAAAAGCATCATGGAGATGTTAGCTTGTAGATGAAGGACAACAATGGGGCTTAATCTCTCGAATATCTAAAATTGATAGGCAGCTCAGTGTCGTATTAGTCAGTAACAAATTGATTTAGAAAAAATAAATTAGTTTTTTTTTGTTAATATAAAGTAGAAAATTTGTCTCATAGATATAAAGTTAAAGTGATAGCATTTTGCAGATGATTATAGCTTGATAGCCCTAACCCTCGTCTATTGAGATTTTATTTTATTTTATTTTTTTAAAGCAATACTTAGGATTTGAGTCCCATGAACCTCTTGGAGCAATTTTTTGTGGATGAGATGATGCCAACCAACTTTTGCTAATATTTGCGAGCCTCTAAGAGTAGGATCTTGATTGAACTGTTGATATGTTTTCTCAAATATTTGATATGTATGTACAGCTAGACCTATCAACAGATCGGATTGGGATCGGAATCTGGATACCAGGTTTGGATTCGATCTTAATTACTGGTACTGGATCCGAACCTGAATACCCTACGGGTCTGGCCTTGAAGTATCAGATCCAGATCCTAATGGATTTTGGATATCCGAACCTGGTTTTGGGACCCGAAAACTCCTCGTCACAAGCGGTCTAGATGGCAGTAGAGGCGATGCGAGGTAGAGAGAGGGGTTGCGGAGCCACGGAATACAGCGCGGAGGGAGAGAGGCGGTTTGGATGGCGGCGGAGATGATGCGAGGTAGAGGGAGGGGGTACGGATCTTGCGGGAGAGAGGTGGCCCGGATCTCCTCCATCCACGGCCTTGATGCTGGGGTCCGACCACCTGTGAGCATAGGTGTTCACGACGAAGGGGGTCTTAGCCCCATGGTAAAAATCGAGCATGGAGGCGAAGATGGTACAGTCGTAGTCCCGACGGAAGCAGCCGAAGGATGGAGGCTCAGAGGCGGAGAGGATGCCGAGAGAGTGGTGGGTGGAGATGTGGATCTCGAAGAAACCAGTCTCGGCCAGGGCGGCGGAGAGGAAGCGCATGGCGCGGACGAGGTGAGCGATGAGGTTGCGGTCGACGGTGGCCATGACTTTGTTGCCGACGGCGAGGAGGGGTGAGTTTGGGTGGATCGGAAGTGAGGAGCTGGAGGAGGAAGTCCAGGGCCGGTGTTGGTGTCAGGGTCCGACCGCTGGTGAGTGGATCTCGCGGTGGAGAGGGAGAGGGGGGAGGGAGAGGCACCGTCAGGGTCCTCAGAGAGACTAAGAGACTCAGAGAGAGAGAGAGAGAGGGAGATCGAGAGATAGAAAGAGAATCTGAAATGGGATATTAAATATTTTTAATATATATATTAATTATATTATCGGGTTCTATGTCTATCGGATTTGGATATTAAATATTTAGATCCTATCTATTTATATTATAATTTATTGGATTTGGATCCGAATCTGAATAAATGGGTCTAATGCTAGTACCAGATCTAGACCCGTCGAGTAAATACGTACGGGTCTAGGACCTGGATTTGGCCCATTGGCAGCTTTATGTATAGCTGTCTGCGTCATTTCTATAAGTAATTGATTGAACATTAGAGTTAAAAAAAAAAAAAAAAAAAAAAAAAAAAAAAAAAAAAAAAAAAAAAAAAAAAAAAAAAAAAAAAAAAGGGTAAACACTTGGAAGCATTTGGCGTAGATGCATGATGGCCACCAGCCTTATTATGATAGAAAATGATAGCCACCCACTTGCTTGACCTTGGAAGGGCCACATTAATACATGATAGGAACTAGCTGAGAATACCATCCACAAAATAAATTATTTCAAGCGATTACTTGGTCAACATTCCTAAAGGAAAGTTCATTTTGATTCAGAAGTGCGAAAACATCAGAAATATTAAATGTTCGCATTCCCATCTCATTTTTTTTTTCTTTCCTATAATGCTACTTGATCTCCAAAATCACTTTGAAATCCTATGCGATTGTGGAAATCATCACATCTTTATCAGGAGCATGTTTTGTCAATGTTTTTAGTAATTTTTAGGTCATAAATTATTTGAGCTTCATGTGTTTTCTGGTCCTGATGTTAAATTAGAGAGAAAAAGCACTTGACGCATCCCAGCACCAAAACCATCCTACCTTTGAAATGGGAGGAGCCCGGCATAAAGCCGTCTCGTGATCAGGTTTAGGTTACAAGTGAAATTTTTTGTGCACTATGGATGGCGTAGAAAATCTGACGTGGAGTATATTGTCTCATCCGATTAATTTACATAGTAAATATTTTTCAATGTATATTTAATATTTACAGATCAAATTTTTTATTTAAAAAATTTGAATAATGAAAATATTTCTATCTTTTGAAAAAATTATTATATTATATGTCGATATTATGACATCTTGTATTCATAATATATATAGGGAATCATAATTTTTTTTCAAAAAATAAGAATATTTTCGTCATTCAAAAATTTTAAATAAAAAAATCGATCTGCAGATATTAAATACACATTGAAAAGTGGATGGACAAAAATATCTCTTTCATATTATGATATTCTAGACAATATTATGACATCCTAAGTTATAATACACCATAGGATATTATAATTTTTTTCCAAAAGATAAAATTTCATCAGATAATTTTTAAACGAAAAAATCGACCTGCATGCATTAAATGCACGTTAGAAAGTGGTGATTACGTAGACCAATCGGACGAGGTGGTGTGCTCTACGTCGAATTTTCTACACCACCCATGGTGCACAAAGAAATTCTCTAGGTTACAATATATAAAGATCGAACCATGGTGGAGCCTAAAAGCTGGCCCAATGATTGCCACCCTCTATTTTGGCCCAAAGGCAACCCAATAGACTCCAGTCCATGATGACCTAATTTGCCTTGTAATCTCTTTTAAAACGCTTTCATATTATTCGACTCGTATAACCTTAACGAATCAAAGCATTATTTCTAGGAATAGAGTTTCTGCAAACCAAAATAAATTTTCTTAAATTATATGAATAATCAAAATAATGTTTTCATCCGGCTCTAAGCAAACATAATTAATCAAGAAAGATTTTATTGGTGAACTATGAACCAAAGCCCAGACTCAAATCATCCAGAGAGGATCATAGTTTTCTTTGATATTTGTTTGATATTCCTCTTTGTTATAGGTTCCTGGTTCTTCTTTGTTTCATTTCTCAATGAAATGAGAGGTGTCTATTTTATCCAAAAAAAACAAAAAAAGGGAAATGAGATGTGTCAACTGCAACATTTTAAGGAAAAAAGAATCGTACAAGCAGATAAAGTAATTAGGTAATTACACCCTGATTCATTTGGTAAATGAAAGATTTATTTTTTTAGATTAATTTAAAATGAAAACATTTATAGGCATGTTCACTAAATTTAAGTACCGTCAATATTCCATTTATTCTTCAATAAGGGCTGAGGAAGCAACTAACGGGCTCACAAAGTCCTGGACCGCAACATTGTTCTGACCCAAAGACAAGCCCAATCCGCAATAGTAAACGATTTAGGTTTGGGATTTGGGCTTCCATCCAAAAAAAAAAAGGTTTGGATTTTGACAGATAATCCCTTGTCTTCAACCCCATTCCATAGCACTAGTAAACGATTTAGTTATGATGACTTTTTAAAAAATAAAAATTCATAAAATTAATAATTAAATTTAATAGGGACTAATTTGTTTCATTTATAAGTTTGATCCTAGATATCTTTTATAAAAAAGAGGAATATGTTGGGATTGGATTGAGAAAGGAAAACTAATACATCAAAATCCGTTTAACATTTATATGTAAATTACATATCTAACTCATTAAATCTCATATCCTTTTCTTTTTGAGTTCTTTCTATGATGATTTTATATCATCTATAACTATAATAAAAAAAAAACATTTTATGAAATGACTTTTTATGAGCGAAAACAAGTTTAAGTTTTACAAAAAAAAAAATATTTTCATACTCACAGTAGGCCTAATGCATCAATAAAGAGCGAATTGTGAATCAATCGGTGGACTCTCTAGCAAATCTTCAACACAATTCAAACTTTCATTCTTTGTCATCCATTCCCCTTCACATGAAGATGCAGGTGTTAGTGGATTCATCAGCAGTTGGTTTTCTTAAACTCTAGCATATTTTTTTTTCCTTTTATTTATTGCTTTGTCTTTATTTTTTTTTTATCAGTTCGATTCTTGATCCGGGTCTTCTAGACCCCCATATGTACCCAAAAAAAAAAAGAAAAAAGAGAGTGAATCTTGAATTAACTATGCTTCAAACTATTTGGCAAACAAAAGATGTTTTTATCCTAAACTAGTTTTGAACAAAATCATGGCATTTCACAAGAACTTCTATAATAACGTTTATTGAATGTAAGTGCTACAAGAATTCCGTTGTTATGCAACAAGCTATGCTGTCCCTTGGCTGGGAAGTGATGTAAGCGATGGGCTCGCATGCTTCTGGCCCCATGTTGGAACAAGCCTAATTTCACAAACTAAAATAATTTTGATATGTTGGAGCTAAAGGTATAATCGAGCTGGAATTTATCGAGCTTGGATTTGATCAAGCTCGACTTGAAATTGATTTCAAGCTCGAACTCTAAGATCAAGCTTGATTTATTTAACATCTTTTTTGAGTTTAATTCAAGATTAATTTTGAATTGAGTAGAACACAAACCTACTTGATCAGCTTGATAATCCTAAATCGAATTGGAATTAATTATCAAGATTAAATGAAGCATGGTTTATGCTGGAATCGAAGTGCAATTCTTAATTTCGAACTTGGTTTAAGATTTGGCTCATACCTAAATTAATATTTAATTAATCTAAAGAATAAAAAAAAATACCGACTAAAACATTAAAACAATGATTTGCACATTTGCTCTGTGTGTCCGAAATCTTTTTGTTATGCGCATGTGCACTGTATTTTTTGTCCAAACTAGCTTCTCTTTAGTAATTTTATTGTCCTCTATTTCTATCTCCTTTAACAATCTTATCTACCTCCAACATCTATGTCCCATTTAAATTTTAAATTTTTATTTTATTATATGTATTTGATATTATTATTATTATTATTTTAGTTAGTTAATACACAAGCAGTGCTCATATCTGTATGTTAATATGAGCGAAAAACAAAAGGATATATAATTAATCAATTTAGTTTGTTACATGAAATATCTGTGCATATGAGCTGTTTGCTACATGAGATTTCTCTGGGACCATATTAAGTTACATGCTCCCTCTTTTTACAAGTTTTTCTCTGAAATCTCTTACAATCAAAATACTAAAGCGGGAAGGAGACAGATCATGGTTATCTAATTTATTTGTTCGGTTAATAATATTTTTTATGAAATGCTCACTTAGGTAGGATGAAGAATTCATTTAATTAATTTATATATTTGATATCAATTCACAGAAAGCCTTTCAACTGAATTATAATTTTATTGTCCCGATCTTGTCACAAAATGACAATTTTAACACAGAATAAGCCGGCTTTTCAAAATTTAGTTAAAATCATTAATGCTCTAAAAAATAATCATCGCAGAAAATTTACAGTTTGACAAAAATAATACCAAAATAAAGCCTAGTAGGCCTATAAATTGGAACTAACACCGTTGTTTGTTGATATGAATCCATGCATTTTTTTTTTTCCAAGGAAAGGAAAGCCCACCCAATACTTTTAATATGGCCAGGTTGCAAACTTAAATCAAGAACAATATAACTATCTCTTTCTACTATCTCTTTGTCGTTTATATTAAAGCGAACTGTAAAGTTAATTTGATTGCAACCAATTTGCCTATAATTTTTATAAAGGATTAGGCGACTAGAAGACACACCATGAAGTGAGCCATCAGCAAACATTACTGCTGTCCATTTAAAATTTCTTAAATGCTCCCACGGATGAATAGCATGGCCCAGTAATATTTCCCCCACATTCAATGCCAAAGACCTACCCATTCCAAGCTGGTCTAAACAAAATTTCCCCAATCGTTGACGTGACACTTCAAAAGCACCTGACAATGTACCCCAAATCAGGTGGGCCAGCCCACCAAATCCCCACACAAGAGCCAACCCCATTCGTCGGTCACCTTGGGCCCCACCACCCCTAAAACTCCCCACCACGTGATCCCACCACTCAAAACCTCACCCAAATTTGAACTCTAGCTTCGAAGGGAAGTAAAAAGGACTCCACCCCACCCCACCCCTGCCAAAGCCCCCCTCACCCACCCCTCATCACATTTATTTCATGCTCGCTTCCTCCATGTGGTAGTAAAGCCTCCCTTCAGCCCCTCGACGAAAGCTATGCTGAAAACCAACGTAAAAAAGAAAAAACCGCGACCCCCATCCTCACCTCCCCAGAGAGAAATCTAACAAATAGCCAACTCAACTCATTCATTTCCCTTCTCTCTACCTTGGGGTAAAAAACAAAAGAGCAGTGCGAGAGAGGAAAACGCCCCCTCGTTGGAAATTAACCCTATGAGATAAAAAAGCACTGCCGCCCTCCACCTCGTTTGAAGCACACATAGCAAAAACCACATGATCGACACGCAGTATATGCTTCCACCCAACCACCATTTTCTCATTAGGCAAAACATGAGTCTCATGTACACAAAGAAAGAGGTGGTCGGCCGACTGGCTGCTGGCTAATTGAAGCCCAAATGGGCAAAGTGACCAAGTGAATCGGACTCATTTGAACTCGACTAGGAACTGACTACCGAGAGGTGCAAAGCGGAGTGGTGGTGGCGGACGGCGGCCGCCAGGCCGAGGCGGTGAGGAGGCAGAGGTCCTTCCAGCCGAGCTTGAGAGCGCCGTTCTCTTCGATAAGAGTGTAGCCGTCGGAGGGGAACATGCCGAGGAGAAGGGTGGCCTGGGCGGCGGCGTTGCCGGCGAGGGAGACGCCGCGGAACCCGGATTGGCTGAGCTTCTCTCGCCAGTTGCCGAACTTGACATCGCCGGTCCGCGCCGGCCCGCCGACGGCGAGCACGTTGCGGATTTCCCGAGAGAGGAGCTGCTGCTCGACGATATGACGTTCCTGGCTGTCCTCGCCGTAGCTGGCGCCCAGGGAGTCGAAGAGAGCCGAGTAGTAGTGGATGGCTTCTACGAACCGGGCGAGGAAGGAGCCCGCTTGGCTTAGATCTTGCTCCACTATGGTCACCACCTTCGGCGCCAGCCTATGAGAGACCCATGCAACCATTTCCAATAGAGAGAGGGTTAAGCACTAGTGTACTTTTAGAGCATCGAAAGTAGGGTTATAAAGTAGTAATTATTCTTAGTGAAAAGTATGGCATGCTTTGAGAGGAGAGAGGAGCGGAAAGGCTAAAAAGTAGTCATAATTAGTGCTTCTAGACTCACTTTTGAGCAGATCTTTAGAAATCATTTCAGTATTAGGGATCCGTTGCTGCATTGAAATAAGTAGAAATAAACTAATAATCCATTCGAAAAAAATACGAAAACGAAGCTGGCCATGGGAGGAAGACCAGAATGCATTAATATTTAGTACTTGTAGCCTCCCTATCAAGATGATCTTAGTGGATTTGGAATCTCATCACGCCCAGGTAGCATTTCCAGTACCAAAGTGAAGTGACAAAAAGTAGTTAAAATATCATTATTACAACATGAAAAATAGACAAAAATGAAGTAGCATGCAATCTTGTCAAGGGGAAGATTGTCGACTTCTACAGAGAGGGGCAGAAAGACTACGAAGCAGTAATATTTAGTACCAATAAACTTTCTTTCAAGCAGAACTCAGTGGGAAAAAAAATCATCCCAATCTAAGATTCCCAGAACAGAAGTTCAGTGGTCGAAGGTGGAGGGATAAACGTTGTGAACTCCGAGAGAAATGGACAAAATGTGAAACCATATGATCTTATTAAAAGAGAGGAAAGACTAAAAATTAGAAATAATTAAGTTGTGCTTTTGAGGACCGTAGATCCAGAAAGAGAAAATGTCAGAGACTACAGCAGGCTACCTCCTTAGCTTCTACATGCTAAATGTCAGCCATTGTTTACTGCATCAAAACAAGAAGTAATGACTAATAAAAATTTAATTTCAAAGTGTGAACAAGTAATGAGAGGAAAGGGGAAGGCTGCACAGAGCTAAGAATCGGTACTTTCAGATACCCATCATCTTTTACTTAAAAAATGTAAAAGAGTGCTAAAAGTGAAGAGCAAGAAGAGAAGTCGACGACGCGGGGGGAGAACAACAGCAGGAGCTATTCATTGGAGCTCATTGCCATAAGTTAATCATTGCACCGTGGGAAAATAAGGTGACAAAAGGAGCAACCTCCTTTTCCCATTCAAACACGCAAAGTAGAGTAGAGGAGGGCGAGAGAGAGAGAGAGAGTGTGTGTGTTACCGCTGGAGGAGCCAAAGGGTATTGGTGTCAGAGCCCGTGACATCGTAGAGCGAGTGGTGAAGCCAGTGCACGGCCAAAGCCTCCCGCCGGTTCACCCCGAGCCGGTCCGGGTCCAAATTCCCCACCTTCTCCGCCAACGGGCAGAACTCAAACGGCAGACCAAGTGTTTGCGCGAAGTCCGACAGCCTCTTCCCCGTCGCCTCGAGCGCCTCCATGGAGGACCCGAGCCCCGTCAACCGGACCCGCGGTGGGCCGCCGGGACGGGACGCGAGGATGTGGAAGAGGCCCGGCCATTGGAGGCCTTGCATGATGTCGAGGTCGATGATGTGGACGCGATCCTCGCGCTCGAAGGCCTCCTGGATGGCCTGGTTGGCGGTGAAGTGGGAGAACTTGACGAAGGGGCTGATGCCGTTGAACACCTGGAACGCGGAGGCGAGGCGGATCCGGTGGGGGGCGGAGGGGAGCGGCGCGTAGAGGCCCAGGCAGGAGCTCACGATGCGGGCCGACATGGCCTCGGAGAAGTAGGCGGCCACGCGCTGCGCCGAGGTTCCGAAGGGTGTGGAGAGCTCCGAGATCTCGAGTAACAAACGGTTCGCCTCCTCCAGGTTGTCGGCGGCAACCGCCTCGGCGCACTGGAGGAGGAGGGTGAGAAGGTGGAGCCCTTCCTCGTCGCGCTTCTGCTGGCGGATCTCCTCCTTTCTCTCCTTCGCCGCCGCCGCCGCCGCCGCCGCCGCCGCCGCAGCCGTGGCGTCGTCGGACGAGGTGGAGGCCGAGCTCCGCTGCGGCTGGGGTTGCTGGGGCTGGGTATTGGGGAGCCGGGGATAGCTGGGATTTGGATTTGGGTTTGGATTAGGTTCTTCCCAGCTGGGGAGCTGCTGGCTGGACGCTCCGGCGGCGGAGGATGGGAAGGACGGCGACGGGTCGACCCTCTTAGGCGGAGGCGGTAGCTCCGGCAACGCCGGAGCCGGCCGCCGCCTCTTCTCCGAGTGCGCCGGCAAGGCCGGCGAATCCGACGTTAGGGACCGGAGGCGGTACTCGAGCACGGCGGCGAGGTTGGGGTTACACGGTTGAATAATCTCCCGAACGTTGTGGATGAGCTGGGGGATGGACACCTCCGCCGTGGCGCTGCTGATCAAATCCCGGATGATCCCATCTATCCACGCCGTGGCCGTGACGGCGCCTCCGACGGTCCCCTCCTCGGAGACCCCACCAATGGGGGAAGAACTCATGCCCTGTAGCACGTCCACGCCCGCGCCACCCCCGCCTCCTCGTTCCATGTCGGAGGGGAACAGCGGCAGGCCGGAGAACCCGCACACTGCTGGCGGAGCCGGCAGCTGAGGCGGCAGCGACTGCAAGAGAGCAGCCGGAGCAGGATTCGGGCCGGCGCCGGATAAGAGGATGGGGGGAGGGTTGGGGGCGGGACTCGGGTCGAACATCAGAGGAGAGTGACCCTGGAGGTCACCGATAAAAGCGGCGGGTACAGCCGCCGAAGCGGCGGCGGCGGTGGCGGCGGAGGAGGAAGGGAGGTTGGCGCGGCGTGGGAGGCGAGCGGGGTTGGGGTAAGAGGAGGAGTCGGGCGGGAGGTCGAGCTCGGAGGCGGGGCGCTTGCGCACCATTTTGTCAAACTTTTGTTGGTGGTGGAGGTCTAGTAGGTGCTGCTGCTGCTGGAGGTGCAAGTAAAAGAGCAAGTCTTCTTCTTGGTGGAAGTGAGGGAGGAGGGGAAGAGTAGAAATAGTGGAGGGGATAGGGAGAGGGGTTTCATGGGATGAGGAGGAGGAGGAAGAGGAGGAGGAATGGGGGAGGATGAGGCAGGAGGAGGACGCCATCAGAAAAAACAAGGGGAAATGGCTCTGCGCATGGGTTTATTGGTGTAACTCGTGAGAGTAGGAGGGGGGGAAGAGGAGGTGGAGGTTGGAAGAGAGCAGTGGGGAGGGAATTAATAATACAAGGGATGGGGGATTGGTGCAAGGAGGGGAGAGAGGGTTGGGATGGGATCGAGGAGGGCATTGCGTTCTGCCAAGGAGATAACGGCGGGGGGATTGGGACATGGGGCATCGGTCGGATTCGCGCTGCTCTTCGTCGCTTCGGCCCTCTCGGTTCAAAAGGCCACGGCCTTGTTGTCGCTCGTCCCGGGATGCGAACGCGATCTCCCAGGCGGGATGGGGCCTCCAACCACTGCTTGCTACTTTTTAGGGTAACGGGGTTTCATTTATAGTATTGTAGCCCACTGCCTTTTTCTTTTGACTTGGGGAGTCCCAGTTCCTTAGCTGGGGGCTTAGAAAACGGGGCATGATTTATAAAGATGGGAGCGCCTTTCTGGTGGCCTCGAAGGGAGGGTGTCTTGGGAGTGTTCTCGTCTCACACACATCTCGTTGACAGTTCTGGATGGGTTGCTAATATAGTGTATGCTAGTTCTTGTTCGTTTTGTTCTGGTTGTGCTTCAGATTTCGTCTCACTGGCTTTCTTTATTCCAAGTTTGGATGGGCTTAGTTTGGTGTAATTTGGATTCATAGGTAGATTATTGATTGGTTTATGAGTCACTCGAAAATATGATAGGAGACCTTGGGCTGAAATAAGTGCATACGGATTGCTGCATCTCCAGAGAGAAGTCTTGAATCTGACTTTGCTGCGATGAATTGTCTTGAAGTGACTCAGATTTTAAAAGCAATTCTCTGATTTTAGATGTACAGAGTCTCATGAAAGTTTCCTCCTCATAAAATTTTAGAAGGTCTTAAGAAGTTCAATAACATGCACAAATCTGACAATCTGTGCTTTTACTTTAAATTACCTGGTATATAGCATAACTCCTGAGTTGCTTTTTTTTTTTATATTATTATTATTATGGTAATGGAGGCTGTAACCAGCCACCACATAACTCCAAAGTGTTAAAGAATAGATTTTTTTTTAAAAAAAAAAAAATTATGACATATTGACATGCCATGAGTAGTATATAGCAAATATTTCGTACCAGTAAACAGTCGATAAATAATGTTAATAGACAACAATTGTGCGGATCATCTCCAATTGTAGAAGTGTATATTTTGTTAGTATGCATAATTTGTTGTAAATGTTAGTACTTGATAGTTGATACAATTGAAGAATATTTATAACCTTACTGAATGGTACGAATTAGGTCCGCTAGTTATGTAGTATAAAATACAGGTTAGCTCCACTGCTAATGGGTAAAAAAGAAGTTACTATTAAATGTAATCATCAAATAAAGCAGCATGAGGAATGCCATAAATCTTATGCTAGTGGTTCGGTAACTGGATATACAGATTTTATTTAAATGTTAGTACTTGATAGTTGATACAACTGAAGCATTTTATAACCTTAATGAATGGCACGAATTAGGTCTGCTAGTTTTATAGAATAAGATACAGGTTAGCTCCACTGTTAATGGGTTAAAGGGAAGTTACTATTAAACCTAATCATCAAATAAAGCAGCATTAGGACAAATGCCATAAATATTATGTTGGTGGTCCTGTAATTGGATTTACGGATTTATTGTAAATGTTAGTACTTGATGGTTGGTACAGCTGAAGCATATTTATAACTTTAATTACTGAATGATACGAATTAGGTCCGCCAGTTATATAGAATAAATTACAGGTTAGCTCCATTGCTAATGGGTTAAAGAGAAGTTACTATTAAACCTAATCATCAAATAAAGCAGCGGTAGGACAAATGCCATAAATCTTATGCTAGTGGTCCTGTAAATGGATTTACCATCATATAATCACGCTCAACCATTATTTGTCTTTTCTTTTTTTGAGTAAAAACCATGCATATTAAAGTTACAGCAAGTGTTCATATTTATCTCTTGACAGATACAAAATAAAATTTTCCAATGCAAGTTCAGATCCTTTGTAGCTTGGCATTTTGGGAAATTTCAACAATGCGAATATCTGGAGAACAATTATCAAATAAATCATTTACAATAACTATGAAGAGCTTAGATAGAGGAGGGAGGATTAATGTGGGTCGCCTAGGCTTTCTGACTTGTTAGTACATGAGGACCTCTCTTGCACGATGCAAGTTATACACTATTTGTGTTAGCATAGAATTTTCTGTTTCTATTAGTGAGTGCTCTTGTAACAATATGAAATTCCTATGTGTTAGACAAGAGTCATAGTAGGGTGCTTATGATGGGTAGATCTGATCTGAGCTAGTTTAGTTTTGAAAGAGGATGAGGAGGTGTGGTTTTGGGGTCGAGAAACCATCCAATGTTCATAAACTTCCTCACCCTTCATCTCTGTAAGACAGCATAATATCTTCTTCTACGCATCTGATCTCTACACTCTGGTGTGAGAAAAGATAGAGACAACACCAAGAACCACCCTTTCCTCCATCTACCTGTACCACTGGTATTTGTACTATGAAAAGATGTTTTTTCTCATGAAATCAACCCTACTTTGGGAAAAAGAATGTGAGACACGTAGAATCAATCTTAATTTCATTAAGAGAAAATTTGCAAGTGGTGACTCTATATTTGGCTCATCCTTAATTTTTATTTACCCCATGATCCTACATAACATCAAGTAGAATATCGAATTAGGATATCAAATTGCTAATAGATTCTAGACTTAAAACAACATATAGCATAAAATTAGATTGGTGAATCAGCTTGTTGACATCCCTAAGATTGATAGATAACCATAGTTAACACCTATTTCTTTAAGAGAAATGTAGGCCCAATTTAGCCTAAATTATCTAGCTTTTTTTTTTTTTTTTTTTTGATACATGCAGACAGTCATACCACTTTGATATGAGAGCAACCCATAAAATCAGAGTACAAAAAATCCCGTGGGATTGACGAGCATGTCTCGTTTTGTCATCGGGCCCAGTCTCCGGAACGTTTTGCCACATACGATACGATCTAATCTACCGTGCTGTTCACCTCCTGATAAACATGCTGGACGGACACCACAATAGAGAGACGAGGAGCAGTCTAGATATCATGGAGGAGTGGATGGGCTTTCAGTTGCTTCGTGTCATCTTGGATCCATCTAATAATAGTAGTAGAATCTCCCTCAATGAAAATATTCTTTGTCTGCAGCTCCTGTGAGGCATAAATAATATCCGTCTAGACAGTATGAAGCTCAGCTTCTGGGATGAAGGCTCAAAAAGATAAGAGCCCCTCACCGTTAGCAACCTGACATCTGGAACCTAGATGACAAAGCTCGTATTATCCCTACCATTCCTGACACTATCATTGAAATTCATCTTGACAAACCTCATAGAAGGAGGCTCTTAAGAAATAAAAATAACCTTTCAAATATCACTACAGATGCAGCATAAAAGTTCCAGAGATTGAGAGCGCTAAGGGATGGGCCAATAGCATTGAAATGGCTTTACTCCACAATCAAGTAGATGACTCTCTCCAATATCTAATGTGCAGGTACCACCTCACCTTTGAAGATCAAGATATTTTTGGAAAGTTCAATCTGGTAGGCAATATTAGCTCTTCTGCTCCCCCGAGTAGAGATCATCCTCACAGCTATACTTTGACGGATCACGCTCAGGAGGACTCCAGCCAAGAGCCGTCACTTGTCTTCCAAGGCTGACCACCTGTCCTCCTCTAAATCAGTCTCGCTCTCGGACAATGCAGAATGACATGCTTCATTGACTCATTCTTTAGCTCGCAGATCTGATACGAAGTCGGAAGCTCTATGCCTATATCCTTGAGAAACATGCGCATCAGAAGTCGATCCTATGTAAGCTTCCAAAGAAAAAATCTCACTTTAGGATGGACAGCCGCTCTCTAGATCTAAGTAGCCTTAATACTCCTATTTGTTGTCGGTCGGCATATTTTTAACAGATCCCTCAAGGGGATCTTAGGATAGGAAGATCGACTCCACATCCTTAAATCTTAGCTACAATAAATCGAAATTAGAGCGGCAAGGATCCGATCATTAAGTGAACTATCAAATAAATGGATGATCCTTCGAGCTCTCCAATCCCTACCATCGATAGTGAGCAAATCGCAGGCGCACAGATGATCATCCACCTCATTGCTGACATAGATTGGCCATTGGAAGAGAGGTAGACTGAAAATTCAAATGTCTTAACTCACATCCATTGAAGTCCTATCTTCAATCAACCATCTGATCATGCCAAAATAGCAGACCCGCAGGCACAAATCTCTTTCCAGATGAAGAAGCAACCATGAGAAGCCTGGATTTGAGACCCCTGAATCTATATTCAATACCAGATCCTTGTCACCTTACTCCGCAAGCAGTCTAGCTGGATAAGAAATCTAGCAGCATATCTGACGATCATGGCTTCTTTTATGACCAACAGGGATTGAATTGCCAGACTTCCGTCCCTCACAGATTGGCAGACCATCTCCTAGGACAGCAGGTAGATCCCATGCTTATCATACCCCAAGCCTCATAGAAAATTTCGAACCGCTGCTCTATCCTTCTAAGACAAAAACTCGATATAGTCGTATTTGCTAAAAGGTACATTGGAATAGGATTCAGCACTGCCACCTCTCAAGACGATCTGGAACCCGCTGCTCCATTGATCTGCAATCGGCCCTCCGGAGTTTCCTCCCTGATTTTAAATACTCAAGGGATGTCTGTATCCTACTCACAATGCTGAACATCCTATCCACCTGATTGCAAAATTCATAATATTTGTTCAAAAAGAAAAAAAATTAAAGAATTCACACAAACGGGACTATATATATATATATATATATATATATATATATATATATATATATATATATATATTTATTTGTTTATTTATTTATATATGTG
Organism: Elaeis guineensis; assembly: GCF_000442705.2. Lineage (NCBI taxonomy): Eukaryota > Viridiplantae > Streptophyta > Magnoliopsida > Arecales > Arecaceae > Elaeis > Elaeis guineensis. The sequence continues at coordinate 122,362,280 of NC_025997.2, forward strand.
TGTGTGTGTTTTCTATTAAAAGAATCAAAATCTTTTGAAATAAATGAAGTCAAAGAATCAGTAACCTACTTAAAGTGAATATCACTGTCTATACCTATTCGAGTACAGCTACTACTTTCTAGTAATCTATCAACTATTCGCTGGACTTATGTCTCCCAGTGGAGCAGAAAAGAATTTCCCAAGGAGGGAAAAAGTTACAGCTTAGTTTTATCCTTACCATGAGTTGCGGGACCTTTTCACTTTCATATATCTTCTCTCCTTTTTTACGCGGTGATTTTTACGCGTCGTGTGGCGTTTGACAGCGGGCGAGGACGGCCAGACCGAGGGCTGTCGGACTCGGCAAGCAGCATTCGCGGACCCTCTGCTTCCCTCCTCGGGAGTGATGGGGTGGTCCCTACGTCCCAATCCCTCCCCTATTTGCCTTTGCTTGCCACCATGGCAACATCCCCACAAGTCACTGTTGACTAATGGAGATCTGAGCTCTGTAGACTTTTACACCTCTACGAGCATATTTACTTGGCTCAGAGCTGCCTGTTTTCAAATCCTTCACATATCTTTGGACAGATGGGTGGTCGAATTGTTTACCTTTGGTAGTAACGTGTAAGCAAGTCGTGCCGACCAACTGTGCATGTACAGATGATGCATGGGACCATTTCTAGTTTCAAAAACGTACACTCGCTACTTTGAGATATTAAATTGTGGTTTTGGGAGAAATACGAGTATCCGGAGTCTGATAAAAGAGTACCGTTGGATAGATCCTTGGTCCTTATCCGATTAGCCTCCTTCTTCGCTTCCCGACTGATCAAATACACTATACTGATCGAATTATTGTGGCTCAACCTGATTCGATCAACCAATTTAATCTCAATCGGTGCTTAACCGACTTTAGTCAACAGGCTTTTTCAGATCGACATCTATCCGTTCTGATTCGATGGGCTATCCTCAACTGGCGACGATATTCGGCATTGATGCATAGCCGACTATTTTCTCGGTGTCCTATTTACTACTCGATCAAATAGTATCGCTCCACAGACTCATTTATCTGACTTCCGAACCCTAGGGTACAGATATTAGCCGAACAATCGAATGCTAAACGTGGCCGCAACGCTATCCCATCGGACCACATCAAGTCATGTCATCCAGGAGCCATATCTTGGGCAGTTGACTGCATGCCATGATGAGAAGTCATGAGGTCATTAATTGCGCTACAGGTGTGATAGCGTCCGCCATCGCGATCACCTGCACGTCGAACAAAAAGAACGTCTGTTGGTAGAGCCATTTAAAGATGCCTTATGCACCATCGTACGATGAGACATGCTCGGAATGACCGTCCGTCCTTCCGCCATTGATCTTAATCCCTCTATAAATAGAGATAAACGAAGTTCCCTCTAGGTACGCACATGTACATACACGCAAAGGCTAACACAAATGCTAAAATTCTACTCTTCTCTTCATTGAGCAACATCTCTAACTTGAGGTTAGAGGGTCCTCATCGGAGTAACCTCCGACAGAACTTTCCTTGCAAATCTCGCATCTCCAATGCTGGACGGAGATCAGTGTCAGCACTCGCCACCAACTCTCGGTCTCGACTTTTTCGACTGTGCATCTTCTCCGATGATTAGACATCTACTTTCGATTTCTCCACCGTCCGTCACTCAAGCATAGCGACTCGACCCCTGGCCAACTATCCCACGGAGACGGGTTGCAACTAGTGCCATATATGGCTCCATACTTATATATATAATATAAGATGGAGAGATTTTGATGCAGGCTTAATCTAGAAGAAATATTATAATTTAAATCAATAATAAAATATTAATATAATATTTTGAGATGATAAAGTAGATGTAAATGGTTGCAGCTACCATAGTATTTTTTTATTTGACTTTGCCTATGATATTTATTATAGGCCAAGTCTAGACAAAAATCATGCATGTATATGAAAAAAAATTGAAATTGAATAATTTTTTTGAAAGCAATAGTTGGAAATATGTAGATTGGAATTATTTGCGTTAACCAGTTGGGAGAGCTGAAATCTCCTAGCATGCGGAAGAATGCAAATGCTGAACTTTTGCCTATGCTTTGTTGATGGATGAATAACTGAAACATTCATTTTCAACACAATTGTTATTATAAAATCATTATTTTCACTGTTCACAAAAAAAATGTTATAGTGACAACAAGTGGACAAATAATTACAAACAACTTATATAAACTAAAATTGTTATTAAAAAAGGAAAACAAGAACATTATCTAAATGCCATACCTAGGGTGATGCACTACATGAATGCCAGGACGGAGAGGCTTTCTGATCGCAAATATTTCAAGGGGCCTCACTCTGCTTCACACGGTATGTTTGCATGGGATATCTATTAGCCATTAGTTAACAAACTCTTGTAGAAGAAAATATTAGGTATTTTAAGTAAAATTAACATTATAATTAATAAATAATGATTCTGATAGATAGCATGCTTATTTTTATTTGATGTATACCTTATTGCATAATCTGCAATTCTAATCCCAAAGTATATTCTCAAAGTTTTACTAATAAATATTAATAGTCATTATTTTAGTGAAATGGTCATGAGCGTACATAAGTCCTGGTTAGATTGTTGGTACCACTACAACTTGAAAAATTTAACTTTGATCGATTATTATGTATCAAGATTTGGAAAATAATTTATTCATGGATACATGGAAGCAACAAAATTTATCGCTTGTCACTCATGCAAGAGACTAGATGTGGGTAGTCTATTGATCGAATTACTTTCTGAAAGAAATTATCCAACCACACACACACACCTATATATATATATAAGGAAATTGTTGTAAGAAACCATATATGGAAAATCATTGCTGGAAATAACTTTGTTTTTCATGTTAAAAGCCAGAAAAGAACTTCCTTTGGGCACTCTAGATCACTCTCTACGACGACAAAAGTACCACATTTGATCATGAAACCCAACCATAGCCATGTAACTTGGAACCAGCATTAGGCCTTTAAGGTGCCAGAACGTCTATATATTCTAGTGCATTTCTTGGTGCTCTAAACTATTTTGTCTTAGTATTCTATTTTTTTCGTGTTACAAATTTTTAGCATTCATTCTCCTTGTAATCATGAATTATGTATACTAGTATCTTATTTTACTATATATCAATTATTAACTACTATTAGATAAAACTCCGAGACCTTGGCCTCTAATGCAGCTAAGCCGAGACCGCCGGCGGCTGGTGCGGACCAGGCCATCAAGCTGGCTAACCCTGTCCCACTGACCGTTCTTTCCATGTGGAAAGGGCCCCACCAAGTCCTTCTCTGACTCGGAAGAAACTCTGAAAGCTTGCGCCGGAGAGAAGTCCGTTGCATAGTGGCTCAGCGCCGGCGTCGGGCATCCACACTTCTCTGCTGCGAGTGGTGGAAAGCAGCGGCGACTTCAAACCAGATCAAACCTTCTCTGCTCCCTAGTCAGCTAGATGGCCCTCCAAAGGATGGTAATTAAGAGAATGCGACTCTTCAGAGATCATCTTCTAACAAGCTTCACCTCTCCCAATTCCCAGCCCCACACGTACACCCTGCTGCCTCCACCACATGGCTTTCTCACAGTGGTGCAGCCGGACTCCATTCAATTAATGGAGGAGGTAGTAAACTTTTCTTCTATTTTTCCTCTATGAAGACTTTTTATATGGCACCGGAGGGGCCAAGGAGAACCTGCCTTCACCTCTACATCCAAGTGTACGTCTTCTGTTGCTGCATAATCCTGAGTTTTTGGTTTCTAGCAGGACGAGACTCTCTGGTCGAAGTCTCGAGCAGACCAGATTGCAACCGGGGTTGGGTCCAGCGCCGCTCTCTTTTTGCGGAAGCGACTCCTTCTGGGACTTCATAAACCACGTTACAAAGGCTTCTGAGAGGAGAGGTGACGGGAGCTTCGAGGAGAGAGACAATGGCCGTCCGTGAATTTAATCTATCTTGGTTTTGAGGGCAATTTTTTCACTTGATGTAACAGTGGTCGAATCGTTGGTCACAAACCCAGCTATCTTTGGACACTTGACATGAGGGCTGTCTCACATCTATTGCGCTAAAGGTGATTGTGAAGCTTCAATGGATATAGTTCAGCACTATTTTGCACCACTGTGGGCTGCGCATGTTTGGACTGGGGTGACACAATATATCAATCATCTCAAAAACAAATGGCGGTCGCTTATCTCTCAACCTGCCATGCATATATTCGGCATGCGAATGCCTACGTGCCACCAAATACAAACATGCACAGCCCTCTTACTCTCTTTTGGAGCAATTTGCACATCCATGACTCACCAGCAAAAATTTGCTGATTTGTTGGGTGTTCAACGCACTATTTCGTTGAGACGCTACTTAATTAAGAGCATCACCTCAAGACACGAGATGAATGGTGTATGGTTTCACTTTCCTGAAAGATAAATTATCTTCCAAATCAGAACAAGTGGCTTTCATTATAACTGCTTGGTAGAAAGAAATCTCATTTCAATTTCGATTCCAAGATGCAATGGAAAAAATTCAATCTATCTAAAACTCAATCCTTACATTCTCCTATGGATTCAAATCTTTATTATAATTTTGATTATAAATTAAATAATTTAAAAAATTTGATCATTTTAATTTTTATATTAATTTATTTTAATTTTAATTTCAATCGTGAATCAAATATCTTTTTGATGCCACGGTGAGGATCATGGAAATCCCTTGGATCTCCTCGAGATCCTTTTCCTGGCAGGTTTCTTTTGTTAATATAATTTGTTGGTGGATGGTAACCCAGTGGGTCATCTTTTTCTAAGGCGGCGGGTGGAAGGAGGAGTTGGTGGATCAGATTTTTTCTGAATATATTGCAAAAATAATTTGGTCCTTTCAACGCGGATGGTGCTAGTGCAAGTTCACTTTAATTAGTTCGGTTAGATCTCAGCCCAAATGTTATTGTGTTTGTTATTTAGTTGAAGCCGGATGCTGACGCTGTTGTCTTATGATAAAAAGGAGATTGTGGTTCTATAGAAGGTAAAAAAGAGTTACATAAAGGATATAAGAATTTTATTTTATTTATTTATTTATTTTTGGGTATGTAGAGCTGTTTTATGAGGCATCTATGTGAGAGGGAGTTGAATCCAGTATTTTGATCTTTATTTTTTTTAAATAAATTTATTTTTTTCAATTTATTATTATTATTATTATTTTCTTCTTATAATTTTTTATAAATATTTTTATTATATTTGGTGTTTATTTTGCATTTTATGCCTGATTGATCAAATTACTTCAAATTACATGCGTTCTCATGAAAGGCAATGACGTATTAGATGTATGTCTTAGAAGTCAATATGACTGACATATTGTCATTAATTTAGGACATAATTTTGTACTTAATATATTCATATGGTCAATAAAAAGATAAATTCTTTTTCATTCAAGTGTAATGTATTTTTGAATCGTTCATGAAATTAATTTTGATACATATTCTCAAGGTGTTGAGAATTAGAGACATTTATTTAATTCCTAAAAGCTCCCGATCATAGGATCATCATGAGGACGGTGATAGATCTGGATAGACTAGCGCATAAATCGCTTCCTTCGAGATAGATGGATCTCTAATATACTGTGTAGAGATACAAGACGACGAGTGCGGGTGGTTGTTAGAGAATAACTAGTACTGAGCGTTACCATACGAGAGATCACTTGGATTTCTATTCAATCGTTAATGGTTGTCTCGACGCTGTTGTTGTGTGACTGATCTTTTGATTTGAGATGGTACTACTGCTCGCAGTGAGGCTGCTGAAGTTTGATTGACACATAAACATGGACCTCAATGAGTTTTTGTAGTGGATATTGATGACAGTTGGTCCACTGTAGGAGTAGGATGCGCATTAAGATAGGATCTATCAATCGTGATAGAAAGGAGTAGTCCTATGGGATTTGAGAAGCTAAGTCTATGAATCTGTGGCTACAGTAGAGTGATTGATGGAAAAAAATTTTCATAGACATCACATCTGGACTTGAGCTAATCGAATCTATCATATGACTGATGTTGAGATTTGACGATTTATCCATGACCTGCCATTTAGTCGGGATTCATGATAGAGGGACTGAATCACACGTTAACTACACCTAGAGATTCATTTTAGTTCTATTGGATTGCCACTATATACTGCTAGATGTTATTGATGGATTGTGAGAGCTCACTAGGATTGTTTTGGATCAACAATCCTTGATTGAGTTAGAGTGGAATTATTTCGACCCATTGAAAAGAGTTTCAATGATACAATGATAGAGATCATTGTATGTCTTACTACCAGATAGAATTGAACATATGAGGTCACACTACAAAGGAATCATGCCTGAAATTAGTAATTGAGCTTATGAAGTATCAATTGGGTTTAAAGAAACCCATTGGATTCATGATAACCTTTCTAGCACATGGTTGGACCCAATTCCTCTTTCAGTTAGGATTACTTATTTGATAAGTTAATTCTAACTTAATTATCTGCTAATTATTTATATGGATAAGATTCATAAGACTCTAATTGTTGGGTGTCTAAGGTTATGGATCACATAAATTAAGGGTGCAAGTCTCTTATGAATATTCTTGATAGTTATTATGGGGTATCACTTTGAATTGTTCAATTTGAATGTGTCCATTGATTAGATGGCCTTTAGTGCTCATATGAGGTGTCTCTTGGGTGCAAAAGAGGATGTCTAATTATGGGTGCAAGAGCTCCAATAGTTGACGCCTAATGAGCTTCTTAATGTAAGTTGGATAACTTAAGTTAATAGGAATCTTAATGCAAATAGGACTTATATTATATGATTGAATAAGATTCAATTTTTGTGCCTATAAAAGGAGACCTCTCCTAAGGTCCTAAGATCATCCAAGCTAGCCCCTCTCCATGCCTAAAGAGCTCCCCATGCCCCACTTCCTTCTTCTTTTCTCTTCTTCTCCCTTGGGCGTCCCATATACGTCCTATACTTGGGATGCACGTCCCAAGTGTTGCGCACTCCCAAGGTGTTGGGTGGCCCTTCATCTGCTGGTTGTTGGTCTCCTGTAGCACCACAAAGCAAGGAGAAAGATTAGAGAGGAAGAGAAGATAAAGATCAAAGAGAAAGATCAAATGTTGATCGCGATCTAGACTTCATTCAGATTCAGCAGGCTGAATTTTGGAGAATCAAAATTCAGATCTTAGAGGGCTGTTCCAAGCTGATCCCGAGTAGATACTCGTAGAGGTCGGACACTTGTGCAGCTAACAAAGAGCCTCGTCTCTTCTAGATCTAGATTTGAAGAAAGCCATTGCAAAATAGGTATGTGATTTGATCACAATCTAAATTTCAGCATATATCAATTTCAGCATATGAAATAGATCCATATAGTTTTATATTTTTATGCATATAAAATTTAGATTAAAATTATTTTAATCTTATTCTCCACTGCGGTATTTAAAAAATTAAGTTTTGAAATACATATGCATGCTTCAAACCTCAAATTCCAACAATGGTATCAAGGCCACGGGTTTTCATATGCTGAATTTTGATATATATATTTTTAAAAAAATTTTAAAATCAATTTTTTTCTTGATACATAAGATGTATGGATGGATCTTCAAATCTAAAATTTAATTTTAGATTTAGTTTTAGAATATATAGTTGATATGTTGTTGCATGCATAGATCTGAATTTTGATCTAGAAAGAGTTCTAGTTAATTTTATGTGAAATATAGATGCATGCATGAAATCTAAAATTTTTTTTTATAATCTGAATTTTGATTCATATATATGATATATGATTATATATTTAGATCATAAATTTATTTTTAATCTTATTCATGACTAGTATATGAAATATATGATATCATGCTTAGATCTGATATTTTGTTTAGATCTAATTATATATGCATATATATGATATATGTTTGTATGTTAAACTCTAAAAATTATTTTTATATTTTAAAATTTATTTTTATACAAAAAATTTAGATCTAAAATATGATTTTAGAATCTGAAATTTATGTTTGTGTATGAGAGTTTTGGTCATGAAAAAATCAAAAATTAGGTCATGTAATAGGATTACATCTAAGATTTTTGATTTGAGTCATATGGATCTAATTCGATTAAGTAATTGGTCAAACTGAGTCAAGTATTGAATTGAATTAGATCAATTAGGTTAATGATCATACAATTATTGTTGATCAAATAGATTGAGTCCCATATGTAGAATCGATTAACCTAAGAATCTAATTTGGCTCGTTGGTTTGAGCCCGATTCGCTTGAGCTAACCAATTCTGATCAATCGATCTATTGGTGTCTAAGGCAAGTTAATGAGACGTGATTATTTAATTGGTTCCCTCAGTCGATCTGGTCAATTCATTGGTGTCTAAGGAAGGCAACCGAGGGACCCCCACTGTTCTCCATTTATCTGGCTAATTTGGAAGATTGGATCTTGAATTAGGTTGCTTAGTGGTTTGGTTTAGTCCATACCAATTAGATCCGTCATATGATGACTGATTAGATGAGATCTAAACCTAAATCTCTTCATAAATATTAATAGGTCTTCCACCGTTGTAGATGTGCGGGCATATTACCGACGTTGATTATTTTCGACTGGTCACAGTGGTTTAGTTGCATCGGAAACACGCAACCACTCTATTAGCAAAGAGTTGCTCTAGGGTAAGGATGGGGTTGGGCTCAATAACTGTTAAGTGAGGGACCCAATGACGGCCTTATACCTGCTGTTGAATGGTGGGTCGGGCTTAATTAAGAAATGTGGGTAATAATTGTTAGGTGAGCCCACATGACTTAGAGACTAAGTAACTGCAACATGCTTAGTGAAGTATCTGGACAAAAAGTTGCTTACGCATCGGTGTGTATGTTACCAATAACTGTTAGATGAGGTGCATGTCATCGATGAGACTGCAGCATCCACTAGGAATTTTTTGTCATATTAGGGTTTTCATTTCTTTTTCGAGGAGTGGAGGGATCCAAAAAATTAGTGAGAGTCATTATTTGTATCTTAAAGTCTCTAGAAGTAAATTAAAAATTAAGTACAAAAATTTAACTTGAATATCTACTCTTGCAGTTAAATCATTATGTCAGCCTTAAATCCTCTAGCTCGCATTCTTGAAACCAATCGTTTGACTGATAATAATTACAAAGACTGACTCAAAAATCTCAGGATTGTTCTGATCTCAGAAAAGTTAAGCTATGTTCTCGATCAGGATCCCGTTATGTTACCAAACTATTCTATTGCTGAGCAGAGAGCTGCTTTTGAGAAATGGACAGATAAAGACAGTCGGGTCAAGTGTTATGTGCTGGCGTCCATGTCAAACGAGTTGTAAAGCCAGCATTAGCATATGCCCACTATCCGGACCATGATTACTCACCTATAAGAGTTATATAGTGAGCAGAGCTGTACTGCATGCTTCGAAATATTCAAAAGACTCTTCAACCTGAAGATGCGCGAAGGACAGTCTGTCCATGAGCACTGTATGACAGTGATCAAGTATATTGAGGAGCTTGGGAAGCTCGGACTGGATATGCAAAAGAAATTACAGATGGATTTGATCCTTTAATCCCTTATCAGTTCATATAGTTAATTCATCATGAATTTTCATATAAACAGACTTGACTGCACTATTTCTGAACTTGTCAACATGTTGGTCACAACAGAAGGTACCTTGAAGAGTTCAAGGAGCTCTGTTCTTGCTATAGAGTGGACTTCTTCTTCCAAGAGAAAGTCTGTTAGAAGGAAGAAGGCTAAATTTGTAAAAAAGCAGAAGAAAGAGAGCAAGCCAAAAAAGGATGGTCCAAAGGTGGCTGAGGCAAAGAAAAAATATTTCTACTATCATGCTAAAGGCTATTGGAGGAGGAACTGTCCAAAATACCTGGAGAGCTTAAAGATCAAAAAACGTGATAAACCTTTCGAAGGTATGCTCGTAATTGAATCTAATCTTATGGTTTCTTCTACTTCTAATTGTGTATTGGACTTTGGCTTGAGTGCTCATATATGTCCCTCAATGTAGGGTCTGATAGAAAGTAGGAGGTTGAGGAAAGGTGATATAATCCTTTGGGTTGGCAATGGAGCAAAAATTGCTGCAGAGGCCATTGGCACTTATCCTCTTCGATTATTGTTTGGCGTTAAATTAGATTTGAAAGACTGTTATTATATTCTTGTAGCTAGTCGAAATTTAATTTTCATATCTGTGCTAGCATAGAACAGTTTTGAAATTAGTTTCAATAAAGATTTTTATTTTATTTATTTATGAAATAAATTAATTGCACGAGATCTTTTAATTGACAGTCTTTATCACTTACATGTGGATGCGAATATGAACCTAAACAAGTAAATAGTGAGTACCGTAGGCTAAAAGAGATCCAGAGATGAAATTAATCAGAAGTACTTGTGGCACCATAGACTAGGTTATATTAGAGAGGACAGGATAAACAGACTAGAGAAGGATGGGATCCTTGGCTCACTTAACCCAAAGCCGTATCCAGCTTGTGAATCCTGCCTTCGAGAAAAGATGGCCAAGTTGCCCTTTGTAGGATATGAGGAAAGGGCCACAGAGCTACTTGTCCTGGTACACACCGACGTGTATGAACCATTTGATATGCAAGTCAGAGATGGTTACACCTACTTCATTATCTTTATCGATGATTTATCTAAATACGGGTATATGTATCTAATGAGACACAAGTCTGAGATCTTTGAAAAGTTCAAAGAATTCAGACATGAAGTATAGAAGCAGATGGGTAAACCCGTTAAGGTTCTTCAACCTGATCGAGGAGGTGAATACCTTAGTCAAAAATTTTTGAGATATTTTAAGGACAACAGTATAGTCTCTCAATGGATCCCTTCTGGAACACCCCAGCTCAACGGAATATCTGAAATGAGGAATATGATCCTATTGGATATGGTCAGGTCCATGATGAGCTTCACTGGTCTATCCTTATTTCTTTGGGGACGTGCCTTGTTAACTGTCATTCACTTGTTGAATAGGATTTCTTCAAAGTCCGTTCCTATAACACCGTATGAGATATGGTTCGATAAGAAGCTGAGTCTGGATTATTTTAAGACTTGGGAATGTCTGACTTATGTCAAGAGACAGATGTCAGAAAAATTGAAGGATAGATCTATTATAGCTCACTTTATAGGGTACCCAAAAGAATCCATGGGATACTACTTTTACTTTTCACAAGATCACAATGTGATTGTGAGTCGAAATGCTGTATTTCTAGAAAAACAGTTTATCCAGGATGACAGCAGTGGGAGGTTAGTGGAGCTCGAAGAGAACATCTTTGAAGAGCCTCGAGCTATAGATCCTCAGGAACCTGTAATTCATGAGCCAGTAGTTGATGTTCCTCTACCACCTTGTAGATCTAGCAGGGTCTCCCGACCTCTTGAAAAGTACATGGGTATGCTTACGGAAAAAGTGAAGGAAATATTCCTTATGAAAGATAGGGTCATACTGATGACCCTAATACCTTTGACGAGGCGATGTCTGACATCGATTCTGAGAAGTGGTTAGATGCAATAAAGTCAGAAATTAACTCAATGCACTCGAACCAAGTCTGAATTTTAGTGAATCCACCTGAAGGCATTGTACCTATTAGGTGTAAATGGATCTATAAAAGAAAGATAGGTACCGATGGTAAGGTAGAGACCTATAAAGCTAGTCTTGTGGCTAAAGATTATAGTCAGCATGAAGGTATTGACTATCAGGAAGTCTTTTCGTCCATTGCCATACTGAAATTCATCCGCACTCTGCTTGTTGTTGCAGCTTATTACGATTATGAAATTTGATAAATTGATATAAAAACTGTCTTCCTGAATGGATATCTTGAAGAAGATATCTATATGGAGCAGCCTATGGGTTTCATATCTGGTGATGGTGATCACAGAGTCTGCAAGTTGCAAAGGTCCATATACGGATTGAAGCAAGCCTCTCGGAGTTGGAATCATCATTTTGATGAGGCAATCAAATCATTTGATTTTATAAAAAATGAAGAGGAACCTTGTGTATACAAGAGGGACAGTGAAAGTGCGATCACTTTCTTCATATTATACGTGGATGATATTCTCCTTATTGAAAATAATTTTTCATGCTGACCATGGTCAAAAGATGGTTGTCCAAGAAATTCTCCATTAAAGATTTAGGGGAAGCATCCTATATTTTCAGAATAAAGGTCTATAGGGATAGACCTAGACGGATGCTTGGTCTGTCACAAAAGCTGTACATAGAGAAGGTGCTGAAGAGGTTCAGCATAAAAAACTTCAGGAGAGGTCTTTTACCTCTCAGATATGGTATTCGTCTCTCCAAGATGATTTGTCCGACCACATCTGAGGAGGTTCAGCATATGAATATGATTCCTTATGCTTCGACAATAGAAAATCTCATGTATGCCATGCTATGTACTCGATCTGATATTGTCCTTACTGTGAGTGTCACGAGCAGATATCAGTCTAATCCAGATGAAGAGTACTGAAAAGTTGTCAAGAACATCTTTAAGTACTTAAAAAGGATTAAAGATTTATTTTTGATCTTTGGAGGAGACTCTGAGTTGTGAGTTAAGGGGTATACTGATTCAGACTTCATATCTGATCTTGATGATAGAAAGTCTACATCAGGATATGTGTTCGTTTGCAATGATGGTACAGTCATCTGAAAGAATTTCAAGCAATCCATCATAGTGGATTCGACCACGGAGGTTGAATATGTCGCTGCTTCGGATGCTGCGAAGGAAGGCTTCTGGTTTAAAAAGTTCGTTATGAAACTTGGGGTTATGACATCAGATGCCATACCATTATACTGTGATAACAATAGAGCCATAGCACTTGCTAAGGAGCCGAGGTCTCATCAGAAATCAAAATATATCGAGTGACGTTATCATATCATACGTGACTATCTCGATAAGAAATATATCAAGGTGCGAAGAGTAGACTTTGTGGATAACGTGGCAGATCTACTGACTAAGCAGCTAAGCCAACCGAAAATGAAAGTCTATCTTGAAAAGATGGGATTTAGATTTATGGCCAATTGACTTTAGTCCAAGTGAAAGATTGTTAGATGTATGTTCTAAAACCCAATATGGCTGACACATTGTAATTAATTTAGGATATAATTTTGTACTTAATATATTGATATAATCAATAAAAGGATAAATTCTTTTTCATTCAAGTGTAATATGTCTTTGAATCGTCTATGAAATTAGTTTCGATATATATTCTCAAGGTGTTGAGAATTAGAAAAATATATTTAATTCCTAAAGGCTTCCAGTCATAGGATCATCATGAGAACGGTGATAGATCCGGAAAGACTGACGCATCACTTTTTTTGGGATAGATGGGTCTCTAATCTACTGTGTAGAGATACAGAACAATGAGTGCGGATGGTTGTTAGAGAATAACTAGCACTGAGCGTGACCATATGAGAGATCACTTGGATTTTTATTCAATCGTCAATGATTGTCTCGATGCTGTAGTTGTGTGACTGGTTCTTTGACTTGAAATGGTACTACTGCTCGCAGTGAGGCTGCTGGAGTTTGATTGAACATAAATATGGATCTCAATGAGTCCTTATAGTGGATATTGATGACAGTTGATCCACTGTAGGAGTAGAATGCGCATTAAAATAAGATCTATCAACTTTGATAGAAAGGAGTAGTTCTATGAGATTTGAGAAGTTAATTCCATGAATCTATGACCACAATAGAGTGATTGATGGAAAAAAAATTTCATAGACATCACATCTGGACTTGAGCTAATCGAATCTATCATATGACTGATGTTGAGGTTTGATGATTTATCCATGACCTGCCATCTAGTCGGAACTCACGATAAAAAAATTGAATCTCATGTTAACTATACCTAAAGGTTCATTTCAGTTCTACTGGATTGCTACTATATACTGCTAGGTATCACTGGTGGATTGTGAGAGTTCACTAGAATTGTTTTGAATTAACAATCTTTGATTGAGTTAGAGTAAAATTATTTCGATCCATTGAAAAGAGTTTCAATGATACAATGATAAAGATCATTGTATATTTTACTACCAGATAGAATTGAACCTATGAGGTCACACAATAAAGGGATCATGCCTGAAATTAGTAATTGAGCTTATGAAGTGTCAATTGGATTTAGAGAAACCCACTGGGTTCATGGTAACCTTGCTAGCACATGGTTGGACCCAATTCTTCTTTCAGTTTGGATTACTTATTTGATAAGTTAATTCTAACTTAATTATCTACTAATTATCTACATGAATAAGATTTATAAGACTCCAATTATTGGATGTCTAAGGTTATGGATCACATAAATTAAGGGTGCAAGTCTCTTATGAATATCCTTGATAGTTATTATGGGGCGCCACTTTGAATTGTTCAATTTGGGTGTGTCCATTGATTAGATGGCCTTTAGTTCTCATATGGAGTGTCTCTTGGGTGCAAAAGAGGGTGTCTAATTATGGGTGCAAGGGCTCCAATAGTTGGTGCCTAATGGACTTCCTAATGTAAGTTGGATAACTTGAGTTAATAGGAATTCTAATACAAATAGGACTTGTATTATATGATTGAATAGAATTCAATCTTTGTGCTTATAAAAGGGGTCCTCCTCTAAGGTCCTAAGATCATCCAAGCCCGCCTCTCTCCACGCCCAAAGAGCTCCCCACGCCCCTTTTTCTTTTCCCTTTCTCTTTTTCTCCCTTGGGCGTCTCATATATGCCCCATACTTGGGACGCATGTCCTAAGTGTTGCACACACCCAAGGTGTTGGGCAGCCCTTCATCTGCTGGTTGTTGGTCTCCTGTAGCACCATAAGGCAAGGAGAAAGGCTAGAGAGGAAGAGAAGATAAGGATGAAGGAGAAAGATTAAACGTTGATCGCGATCCAGATTTCATTCAGATTCAGCTGGCTGAATTTTGAAGAATCAAAATTCAGATCTTAGATGGCTGTTCCAGACTGATCCCGAGTGGATACTCGTAGAGGCTGGATACTTATGCAGCTAATAGAGAGCCTCATCTCTTTCAGATCCAAATTTGAAGAAAGAGATTGCGAAATAGATATGTGATTTGATCATAATCTAAATTTCAGCGTATATCAATTTCAACATATGAAATAGATCCATATGGTTTTATATTTTTATGCATGCAAAATTTAGATTAAAATTATTTTAATCTTATTCTCCACTACGGTGTTTAGAAAATTAAGTTTTGAAATATATATATGCATGCTTCAAAACTCAAATTCCAACAGCTTGGAAGGGTGGTAGGATCATGAATTAAAGGTAAGTAAGCTCACCATTCTTACCAAAAAAAAAAAAAAAGGAAGAAGAAGGTGAGAATGGTAACATTTCTTTATGTAATTTGTATCAATAGTACATGGATATAGTGCCAACATATCCCGTACCGGAGTTGGTTATTGAGGTAATACTTTGTACAGAGTGTCGGATCGGTATCAATATGATTTGATTTTGCCTACCGGCACAGGATGGTATATATTGGTATTACAAATTTTGGTCAAGATGATGCTCGAATTCACACATCTGGATGGTGATATGCTTTCGTAGTAGAGATCCCAGACCTACCTGCATGCTGTTGGGTGGATGTTTGGCAAGGACACCATCTCCTAAGACTTTTTCGGTACTACACGATGCAGTAGGAAGAAAGAAAAATAAAACAGAAAACAATCAAAATACGTGAATCAGCCACAAAAGAGCTTGCCTCCACGGGACATGTAAACTTCACTATGAAAAAAAAATTTTACAAGAGGAGATCTCACCCTCAACTCTCGTACACCCAATTTCTCCCTCACAGAAAGTTCTTCCTCACAAATGCTCTCTCTCTTGAAAGACCCCCCTGAACCCCTGAAGCAACTACTATTCGCTGTCCAGGAGCCCTGCTCCTTCTCTCCTAGCGTACGGCTCTCTCTCTTCTCTCGGGTTCTGATCTTCGCATCGTACGTCCACAGGCCTCACAATTTTTTGTGAAAAAAACCAAGCCACACAACCCTTCTTTGTTCACGCACAGGCCTTTTAAAGGCCTTAAACACAAATTAGATCATGATTAGGAGTCCTAAACCTATTCAAATAACTCCCAAGCCGTTGGATCAAGACCGCGAGCCACCCATGCCCTCCGATCGCGTGTCGGTCTACAGAATAGTGCCATAGATCATGTGAAATGCATAGGAAATGCCCATGCAGTCCATGCGCTGGGCCGTGGACCATCCGATCCACAGTGGACTGGGGTGCAGGCCCCAGGCACGATGCCTGGGCCTGGGCCGGCTTGCATGCGCTGGCCTGGGCCACGCCCGCACCGGGCTGCGTGCTGTCGCATGCTGGGTGGCAGCCCGCCTCTTTCGGTCGCATCACCGCCACTCCGTCGGCCCACCGTCAGCCATCCTCCACCACCTCAGGTTGCGTGCCGATTTGAAAAGCACGTATCTTCTCCGTCCGAGCTTCATTTGGGGTGATCTTAATCTCGTTGGATTCTATTTTTCGCTTCGAACCTTGTTGTGGGCTCAATATGAATCGAATCTTGAAGCATCAAATCCTAACAATTTCCATCTCGATTCGATATTCGGCCTCTTCCTAACTTCGAGAGCTTCTGGATCTCCTCGCCCCATTGCCCTGAGGCAATCACCTGCTGATCATGGATGGGCAAACATGGGAGTCGAGCCAAGCCGCTCGATCCCATCTCTGTCGTATGCTGTGCTCCTCCTGACCTGAGACCTACTCGGGGCATCATCCTACGGTAATAGGAATCTCACCTTGCGATGTCGTCTTTCCTCCTCCCGAATCTCTTGTCTCGTGCTCGATCCACCTCCACCTGGAGCTCTACCTCGCTCTAGGCTCCACCTGGCTCTCGAAGCTCCACCTCACATTGAGCTCCCTGCCAAGTAATATTGTCCTCTGTCCTTTGCTCTCCTTTTTTCTCTCCAGCATAATCCTATCGCCGCATAGCACCCTCATGATTTCACAATTAGCTACCATTCTGTAGCCTCTCGAATCCAGTCTGCTCAGTGAAATAAGATTCTGCCTGAAATCGGATATGTATCGGACCTCTCCCAATCTTTTCACTGCACCATCATGTGTCCTCTAGTTGATCATCCTAATGTCTCTGATCACACAGCTCGATCCATCCAGTAGATATACAGTGCCCTCACTATTTTTTAGGGAGTCAAACTGCTCCTCTCTACAACATACATAATAGGAGCATATAGAATCTAATATCCACTACTGAGAAAAAGTAGATACCTCGTTAGATATCTTCAAAACATCTCCATCTGAATCGCTGCTAGCCATCACTACAACAACCATCGTCCGATTTTTGAGTTGAGGGCAATCTCTAGCTAGATGCCCTAACTCCTCACATCGATAACACCTGGCTTTGCTCAAGTTCCTCTTGGACTTGGACCGTCCTCATTGCGATCTCCTATCGCTCCGTCTACCACCTCTTACTCCTCCAAAAGCCACCATGGTTGAGCTACTGCCACCTGAGCTCGAAGTCGGATTTTTTCTCCTGAGAACTTCGTTCTCAAGTATCGCCGCGGTGACCTCGTCCATCTTGATGGAGCTTTTCTTCACTAGAAGAGCAGTCACCAAAGACTCATACGAAGGGAGAAGCAACGCCAGCAAAATCAGCACCCTGGTCTTCTCCTCAACATTCTCACCAATGCTGAGGAGGTCAATGAGGATCTTCTGGAAGTGGCTTAGATGCTTCTGCATGCTCTGTCCCTCAGTCATCCGCAGCTTGTAGAACTGCCTCTAGAGGAAAAGAGTGTTGGTAAGAGATGTCGTCATGTACAACTCCTCGAGCTTCGACCATAACATCATCGAAAAAGTCTCGCTCAGCACATAGATCACCACCTCATCTGTTAGGTACATGCAGATGGTACTTACCGCCTGCATCTGTAGCCATCTCCAATCTCGCACCTCCATGGTGGTTGGCTTTTTCTCACACAAGAGAGCATCGATCAACTCCTGTTGGATGAGCACATCCTTCACCCTTGCCTGCTACAAGAAGAAATTGCTCTTCCCATCAAACTTGTTGATCTCCATTTTCAGTTTTGCTCACCACCGCTGCAATCTGCATCTTTGTACCACCTTGCTCTGATACCACTTGTTAAGTGGATGTTTGGCTAGGACACCACCTTCCAAGACCTTTTCAGTACTACGCGATGTAGCAGGAAGAAAGAAGAAATAAAACAGAAAACAATCAAAATACGTGGATCAGCCACAAAAGGACTCGCTTTCATGGGGCATGTAAATTTTACTATGAAAAAAAAATTTTACAAGAGGAGATCTTACCCTCAACCCTCGTACACCCAATTTCTCCCTCACAAGAAGTTTTCTATCACAAAAACTCTCTCTTGGAAGACCCCCTGAACCTCTGAAGCAACCGCTATTCGCTGTCCAAGAGTCCTGCTCCTTCTCTCTCAGCGTACGGCTCTCTCTCTTTTCTTGGGTTTTGATCTTCGTGCCGCATGTCCACAGGTCTCACGATTTTTCGTGAGAAAAACCAAGCCTTAAACACAAATTAGATAATGATTAGGAGTTTTGAACCTATCCAAATAACTTCCAAGCCGTTGGATCAAGATCGCAAGCCACCCACGCCCTCCGATCATACATCGATCTGTGAAATAGTATCGTGGACCGTGCGAAATGCATGGAAAATACCCATGCGGTCCACGCACTGGGCCGTGGACCATCTGATCCATGGTGGATCGGGATGCAGGCCCCAGGCGTGGTGCTTGGGCCTGGGCTGGCCCACGCGTGCAGGCCTGGGCCGCGCCTGCACTGGGCCATGCCTTGTGTGCTGCCATGCGTTGGGCGGCGTCCCGTCTCCTGTGGCTGTGCCGTCGGCCGCCGGCGGTCCTTGACCGCTTCGGATTGCATGCCGACTTAAAAAACATGTATTTTCTCTTTTCAAGTTCTGTTTGGGGTGATCTTGATCTCGTTGAATTTTATTTTTCATCACGAATCACACTATGGGCTCAATATGGATTGAATCTCGAAGCGTCAAATCCTAATATATGTTTCTCAAGTGAGATTGTCTCGCACATTTAGGAAGGGAATGCGCGTGCTAATTGGTTGAAAAGCATGGAAGCCTTAACGGACGCATAGCTTCCATCCAGAACCATGCAATATTTAGTTTAGGAGGATGCTAGAGGCATTCATCAATTCAGGAGAGTTGCTTTTGTTTTGTTTTGTTTTATTTTATTTTTTTTTGCTCTTGATTGGTACAAAATTTCTGTACAATCAAAACATCTCCGGTCCTTTGGAGCAAATTAATTTGTTCTATAGTTTGCACGATAGATTGTACCATTTTGTCAAGGCAAGGAAAAGAACCCACCACCTTCATCCCTTAATCGTGACATGTACGATACCGACCAATCCTTTTTCTTTTTTTTTTTTTTTCCCCCTAGGGAAAACAACCACGGACTCTCTTGTTTCTGTTCCGGAGGCTCTCCTCTTGTCTGCTTATTTCCATAGAGATCTAATTTTCCAGAATGGCTGCTGACTAACTATTACATGTTTGAAGATCCAAATGCTCCGGATAACAAATAACTAGCTAGTATCAAGGGGATTCAAATTCATAACTTAAAAAGAAAAAACAAAGCTTAAAACTTTCGTACCAAGTTAGATAGCCATTGAATCTGAAGCTTGCTTTCAGAAAACAATAATGACAAATGTCAGCTATGAACTAGTAATGGAGAATTGGCCCTCTCATTCTTTTAAAGTCCGAGAAGGTCTCTCACGTACCCCACCTACCAACCTGTATTCGTGCTATCTCACCCCACCCTATCCCATGTTTTCCCAGACCCTAAACCCTGGGACAGTATCCTACTCAAAAGCGACGTCATCGAGCAGAGCTAGCGTTCTTGTCACCTCCCAGTGTGGTTACCAAACGTCTTGTCCTGGCCCGCACCACAGAACCGAGCGTCGCATGCTTTGGTTGGTACGGAGTGGGCCGGCGAGGTCGAGGGAGCGCCAAATTGGATGGCGATGGTTCGAATGATCATTATCTTTCTAAAAATAAGCTGTCTCGCGGAATCAACGGCGGTTACTTGACGGGCGGTGATGGCAACGTAAACACGCGGACCGCTTGCATACTTTATTTCCGACAACCAATGCTCCTCTTCGTGTCGTTGTGGCCCAACCGAGCATTGACCTCTCAGGACAAAAGTCAAGGTCGACGTTTCCGGGGTAGCGCGACCATGGAGAGCTACATAAAACTAGGCAACAGATAGACCTTCGGTGGTCTAGGTTCCTAAGGCTGTTTCGGTTTTACATATCGTTGAAATATTTGTGCTTTGATAAATTTAATAAAAAAACGTTTTTGTTTGTATTTTTATAAAATATAAAAAATGTAGTTTTTATAAGAAAGAAAGTTTGGATTTTGTAAAATTTATTTAACATAACATTAGATTTGTAGTCACTATAATGCATTTGCTCGGATAATATCACATGCCATCATTTGGATAAAAGATTTTTAGTATTCCATTTCTAGTAGGGTTATTGCTATCAAAATTCAAGTGGAAGGTAGATTGAGCGGGCTCCAATCTCTCCAACTCGAATTTTTGATGACGGTCGATACTGTTTTTCTTTTATTTTTAGACCACTGGCCAGACTCTTAACAAACCTCTTCATCGAAACATAGCTATAGTTAGATCATTTGCCATTTACGAGCTTATCCAATCTCCTTAACTTAGTGCTTGTCCGATCCCTTCCGCCTCGGTTGCTTGCTGATTTATATCTTAACAGAGAGATTTCTTTCTAATTTATATCTTAGCATAGCATTGCACATTTTGCTAATAATTTGTATGTGTATTAAATATTATATTAAATAATAATGCAATAACTAGTGACTATTAAATAATAGATGCTGCTATATATATATATATATATATATATATATATATATATATATATATATAAAATGCTCTTGCATTGGTAGAAAACCTTCATGTCAAATATCATAATTAAATATATATATATATATATATATATATATATATATATATATATATATATATATATATATATATATATAATGCTCTTGCGTTGGTATATACACTACAGGAAGAAGGGCATATAGCAACCGTTTTTTGCCGATGCTTTTGGAAAGCGTCGGCAGGTTGCGCTGACTTCCCGACGCTTTTAAAAAGCATCGTGGTTTAACGACGCTTAAAAGCGTCGTAAAATTTGAGTATTGTCAACGCCGACGCTTTTAGCAAAAGCGTCGTTAAATAAAGAAAATACCGACGCTTTTTTACGTCATTATTTAACGACGCTAAAAAGCGTCGTTAGGTTCGTTTAATACCCCCCTCCTCCCGTGCCCTAATCTATCTACCACCGCCCCTTTAATTTCCACCCATTCCTCCACCGACCCCGGCTCATCTCCGCCGCCGGCACCGCACCCGCCGTCCATGCGCACCCGCCGTCCACGCCTCACCGCCGTCCGCCGCTCCCCTCTGCTGCCGCGTCCGTCGACGCCGCACCCACGCGGTCCAAGCCGTACACCGTCCGCCCTCCTGGAAGCAGCCACCCCACCGGCCCTCCTCCCCTCCCCCCTCCCGGCGGCCATCTTCCCATCACGATTCCCTTCGATTGCCGTGCACTTTTGCTTGGATTTTGTTTGGCACGGACTGATTCATGTTCGACCGATTCAATTTCGGCCCAAAGGTTCGGTTTCTCTCTCTCTCTCTCCCTCCCTCCTTCCCTCACTTTTTATCTTTTCTCTCGTGTTTCCCCCCTCTTTGAGGGTTATTTTGGTTGGATTTTGGATCATATGAGCCGAATCCTCCTCTTACAAAGTGAAGGGTGTCATGACTGGTAACCGCATCGGATCTCTTTCTGGCTTGCAAAGGTTTCGGAGCGAGCAGCGCATTTGTCTATCTAGTTTTGAGATCATTCTTTTATTTTTTTAATAATTTTTGTGAGTAACTGGCATTTGTTTAGCTTTCTATTGTTTCAAAAGATCAAGCTTATAGAAGAAGAGTGGAGTATTTGTACCCATTCTCCATGCTAGGCCAAGGACACTTGCACTGTATGTACGATTTAATTTTGACTCAGTTCATCTGCCTCAATCAAAATGTGATTCAAGCTCATCAAAAACTGTCCCTGTTTCAGTATTCTTTCTTTCATGTTTGATAGGGAAAGAAGTGCTGTATATCAGTCTCTACGATAGTCATGTAGTATGAAAAGCAGCAAAACCTTGAAACAGATGCCGGTAGGTTATCCATTTCCACACACATAGCTAAATTAATGCAGACGAGGCAGTCAAAAAATTTATGAAAATCTATGAAAATTTTCATAGATTTTTATGAAAATCTATGAAAATTTGAAGAATATTAAGAATATGTATGTACTTTGGAGAAAATAAAAGGAAAGTGTGCCGCAGTCAAAAAATGATGTCTAAGGGACCATATCATATGCTTGCTATTGTTATCTCAAATCCATCGTTCTAAAGAATAAGGATAAAGATGAATATATATTAATAAAAATAATGTTTAAGAGAAACTTCTATGCTTTGTTTCACCTTTTTTTAAAAAAAAAACCTGATTGCCTCTTAATTTTGTTAAATATTCTCAAGTCTCTTATTTATTTAGTTGGGTATGTTTCTCTCTGTGCATGTCCATGTCTGCCTTGTGCATGTGCGATGTGCATGTGACTCATCTTCCATTTCAAGTAGGTGTGTATTATGAGATAGAATTAGTAATTCTGGTTGTTTTTCAGCTGGAGAGAAATATAGTTGTCTATAAATGCAAAGTATTTGTGATTTCTAACAAAGACTCTTATGTTTCATTTAAAAGTTTAATCTGTATATATGATGCTAATAGTTTTTAAACAAAACTTTGGCCTGCATGCTGGCACAATTATTTGCTTATGATGACTTGGCATTGGTTAACTACTTAACTAATTCAAGTCATTCATAACCAGCCCCATTTAGAGACGGTATAGTTTTGCGCGTTTCTTTGCTACTCTTTTAATGGAGGCTTTCTTTGCTACTCTTTTATTTATTCTATCATTTTATCATTTTGTGTTGTGGTTGTTCCCATATGCTTGTATTTATTTATGAATGTATACAGTACACAACATGATTGAGTTCCAATCCTTGGATGTTGTATTTTGTTGAGATATAGATGAGATCACTAAATCTTATCCTGAAGTATATTTGTTCATCATCATATTCCTCTAATAAAAAAAATCTCTGTTGGATGGCACTATGAAAAATTTTGATTGTGATAGCTGAAGGCCGCTTTTGCATTATGTCTAATAAGCATAGAATCGCATAAACTGCAGAATTTCTAAATTAGATTTCGATTTTGTTTGGCCTAGATAGAGGATAAAATGACATGATTTGAAAAATTAATTATAAAAACTGGCTTAACTACATAAAACACTGAGTAGGTCACTATCTGGTTGGTGTAATAAGTTTTTCATGATCTAAAAAGAGGGGTGAAAAAGAACAGAAAACCAGCACATGATAGCACATAATTAAGATAAATATTGAGATTTTTTAAAGATAATGACAAGCAAATAAAAAATCTAATATCGAATGATGGTTGGTTCATATGTACTTGTTGAGCGAACGTATAAGTCATGATCATCCTCATCCACACCTCTCTTAAATTATCAAATATGGTAAACATGTATAGCATAAAATAAATGATATAGAGCTAGATCAATTTACAACCACACCCTCTTAGTATCTCTCTATGAGATTCACCCGAAAATATATAGTACAATTAATTAAGGTTGTGATACATGATTGATGAATGGATAATTTTATAGTTTCATGAATCCTGATTGATTGCTTATCTGACATGTGGCACTCGTTATGTGACTGGACTCTGATATCGTGTGGCCTACGTTATCCTTATCTTCGTGGCTGATGAAGACTAAGCATCTGGATTAAGCTGGGCTAAGTTTTTTTGTCCGTTACTCCCCAAGTTAATATCAGGTATTAAATCAAATTAATTATGAATTAATTTTAAAAAAAATTACATTGCATAGAAACATAGACCCATCTTTTGATTAATGTACATATTCTATTGTATCCGTACATTTATTTATTTTTGTACGGGTAAAAGAATTATGTACATTGATCAATTGATTGTCCAGTATGGACAGTTTGAAAAATGTGAGTAATTCTATAGGTCATTACCATAATCAAATGGTATGCTGAGGGTTCGAAAAAAATTTCGGATGGTATTTTCCTTTTGTTCTCCCTATACGGGAGAACTAAGAGAAAATGCTGCCGAAATTTTTTTCGGCTCTTGTTGCATATCATTTGATTTCTGTAATTGACCTATAGAATTAATGCATTTTCTGAATGGGATAGGACCTTCTTTATCTATTAGTTGATGATAGCAAGCATTTACTATGTAAACTTTATCTAGCTGTTATTTTTTTGGATTTTATGAAATGACTGATATTTTTTACTCATTGCATTAATATACATTGTATAATTTTTTTTATTTTTAGATAAATTGCAAGTTTGGTCATTTTTATCCTACAATGGACAAAAGTTGGATAAATAAACCAAGGAATAGTAAAGAATATTTAGATGGAGTTCATGACTTCATTAAATTTGGTATGGAGAAAAGTAGTTTGAATGGAAAGATTTTATGTCCATGTCGGAAATGTGTAAATAGTTCTTCTTTAGATCCATAAATTGTTGAAGAACATTTGGTATGGAATGGTTTTTTAAGAGGTTATACCGACTGGATTTTTCATGGAGAATGTATGTTGCCATCATCATGTAACCAACTCCTGACTCATTTTGGATCCACTAGCCTACAAGACAATTCTGCAAGAGATGATGATATAAGGGGTTTGATCACAGATGCTTTTGGATTTGGTGTTCAAAATTTAGGAGAATCCAGTAGTATACAAGAAACAGTTGGGATGTTTGATGGATGTACGCATACGGAACGTATGCATGTTGAGGAGCCCATACATACATCTAATGATGAGACAGCTCGTTATCACACCTTAATGAAAGATGCAGATGAAGAATTATATCCGGGTTGTACGAAATTTTCTAAGATTTCTTTTCTTGTACATTTATTTCATATAAAATATTTGAATGGATGGTCTGGAAAGAGTTTTACCATGCTGCTCAAGTTATTAAAGGATGCATTTCCAGAAAGCACTCGTTTACTACCAACGTATTATGAGCCAAGAAAGTAGTAAAGGAATTGGATCTTGGATACGAAAAGATTCATGTTGTCCGAAAGATTATATGTTATATCGGGATGAAAATGCTAATCAAGAGTCATGCAATGTATGTGGATCTTCAAGATGGATAACACAAAAAGAAGATCGAGACGATGTACTGAATGAATTGGATGCAATGCGGAGTAAAAAGAAATCAGCCAAGGTATTGCGTTACTTTCCTCTTATACCTAGATTGAAAAGGACTTATGCATCATCAAAAATAGCTTCATCAATGAGATGGCATGATGAAGGACGTACAAAGGATGGAATGTTGAGACATCCAGCAGATAGTCTTCAATGGAAAGCATTTGATGATAGGCATCCTGATTTTGCCTCTGATGTTCGCAGTGTTAGGTTTGGCTTAGCTTCTGATGGCTTCAATCCATTTCGGACTCTGAGTTCTACCTACAGCACTTGGCCAGTCATTTTGATACCTTACAATTTACCACCGTAGATGTGCATGAAACAATCATCACTTATCTTGTCAATGGTTATTCCAGGAGATAAGGGTCCAGGCAATGATATTGATATTTTCCTACAGCCTTTAATAGAGGAATTGAAATAGTTGTGGGAGGGTGTTGATGCATTTGATGCTTCCAATGGCCAAACATTTAAACTACGGGCAGCTTTGTTATGGACTATTAATGATTTTCCAGTATATGCCAATTTATCTGGCTGGAGTACAAAGGGATGGGTCGCATGTCCTTGTTGTGGAGATTCAACACATTCAATTTGGTTAAAACATGGAGGTAAATTTTGTTACATGGGACATCGTCGATGGTTGGAAGCAAATTATCCATTTTGATTTCAGAAAGATTTGTTTGATGGTACTATAGAATTGAGATGTGCCCCTATTCCACTTTCTGAAACTGATGTTTATAGACAAATGGATGGCATCAATTACAGCTATGGTAAGCACTCAAAGTCCTCTAAAAAAAGAGGAAGGGATGATGTTGAAAGCTCAGTGTACGAAGGGTTACCAGAGGAAGTCAGTATCAGTACTATAGATGCAGAGGTGTTTCAAGATCCAGACAATTATTTCGAGGATGAAAATGAGGAAGACACATAGATAGCATCTACACAACAGCCCAGTAAATATTTATGAAAAAAATGAAGTATCTTTTTTGACTTACCTTATTGGAAACATAATCTTATTCGGCACAATCTTGATGTCATGCATATAGAGAAGAATGTTTGCGATAATTTACTTGGAATATTTTTAAACCTTGATGGAAAGAGCAAAGATAACATGAAGGCACGTCTTGATTTAAAAGAAATGGGTATCCGACAGGAACTTCATCCTAAAATGCTTGCTAATGATAGAATGTATGTGCCTCCTGCATGTTACATAATGTCTGCTCGAGAAAAGGATAATTTTTTTGGAGTTCTGAAAAGTATCAAGGTATATGATGGATATGCATCAAATATTTCACGATGTGTGCATCTAAAGGATCGAAAACTTTCAAATCTTAAAAGTCATGATGGTCACATATTGATGCAAGATATTTTTTCAATAGCTTTAAGATCGTCATTTCTGAAACAAGTTGTTACAATTGTACTTCGATTATCGTCATTCTTTAAGGCATTATGTTCAAAAGTTATTGATTCTCGAGAACTTGATCAGTTAGAATCCGATATTGCAATTACACTTTGCCAGATAGAAAAGATTTTTTCTCCTGGATTTTTCACTATTATGGTACATCTACTCATTCACCTAGCTTCAGAAGTTAAAGTTGGTGGATCGGTACATTATAGATGGATGTATCCTATTGAGAGGTATTATTGCAAACCTTAAATCTTTTGATAATTTTATTAGAAACAACAGCATACTGATATTTTAATAAATATTTAATTCTTGAAGGTATCTTGTGCATCTTAAAGATTATGTGCGAAATAGAGCCTATCCCGAAGGCTCGATTGCTGAAGCATATATTGCGGATGAATGTTTGACATTTTGTTCAAGATATCTTCAAGGTGTAGAGACTATTTTTAGTCGACCTCAACGGCATAATGACTTTGTGGAGAATGCAGAACTGTATAAGTTCTTAACTGCTGAAAAATTCTTGGGAAGAGCTGAAAGTATTGTACTTGATCAAAAATCCTTAGCACAAGCACATCGTTATGTATTACTTCATAGTGACATAATATCTGACCATCGCAGGTTAGTATATTTAAGGCATGACATCAAAATTTAAATTTTATATTAGATATAATATTCTAAATGATATATTTATATTTTATGCAGTGAATTTTTAATTTATCAGAGACGAGCCAATCATCACATTCGTCCTAATGCAAGGATTGAACAGCGATGGTTGGTCGAGTTATTCTCTATGTGGCTTTCGAATCAGGTGTGATTCATATTTAATTATGAGATACATTAATTTTTGATACATATTTAATATTAAATAACTCAACAGCACTTCGTCATATCATTTTTTTTTAGGTATCAAAGATGATGGAGATAAATAATTCAGATGAACTAATAGCTCTTGCTCGAGGACGTAACAAGATTGTGAATAGATATAATGGTTTCATAATTAGTGGCTTTAAATTTCATACTAGAGTACGGGAGAAATTTAGAAAAATATAGAATAGCGGTGTTATGGTGGAAGCGGATGGAAAACCTATTATGGTGCACTTAAAGATATCTATGAGTTGGATTATTATGAAAAATTTAAAGTAGTATTGTTTAAATGTGATTGGATAGACATAAACTCACCAAGAGGTTTGAAACAAGATGCAAATGGATTTACACTTGTAAAATTTTCAAGGTTGATACACACTGGTTTGTTATTGAAGGATGACCCATTTATTTTTTCATCTCAAACTCGTCAAGTATTTTATGTACAAGACGCAAAAGATAAGGATTGGTTTACTATCATCAAAATAAAATCTAGAGACTTATATGATATGGAAAACCAAGTGGAGGATGATGACGATGACACTTATACACAATGTATGCCCTACAATTTTATGTCAGCTGATGATTTAAATACTACGACGACGTTGGTTAGAACAGAATTTGAAGGAAACACTACTGCTTGATTATTACTGGTAATAATTATTTATGATGTATATATTTTGCATTAATTATTATGTTATTTTATTTCATATATTAACTGATTCTACCTCTTATTTATATAAATGCTAGGTGACATCATGCGTCGCAGGAGATGATATACTGGTGTGCAGTTCCAGTTTTCACAGACAGAGACCGGTACATCTTCTTCAGCACAGGAGCCTGAGGTCAGTTCAGCTGCACAGCATTCTGAGCCCTGTCCTTCATCATCAGCACAACACGATCTTCCTGTTCATCAGCCAGATGATGAGATACACGTGCAGGGTATATATTATCTTTCATATAATTTTATTTTTATTTTATTTTATGTATATTTATGATATAGTTACTTTTATGTATTTTTTGCAGACGGATCCGGGAGAGTACGCCCCAGATGCGGATCCACAGTAGTACGAGATGTGTGGCAGATGCATGAGAGCGAGAGAATTGTTGTGGAGTGCAATCAGCTAGGTCAGCCAATTAAGAAAGCTGCCTGCTTATTGACTTCATTTTTGGGGACTGTTGCTCGGAGGCCTCAGCTATGTCCGTTGGGCTATGCAAAATGGAATGACATGCTTCCAACGTACAAAGTTGAGCTCCTCCGAGTTATAGAGGTAATGAATTGATGTTCATACTGTATATTAATTGTTAATCACTTATATAATTTATTTCATTTAACTTTTTTTTTATAGAGCAAGTTTGTTCTCCCTCCATCCACTCATGATTTTGTAATGAAGTCTCTCAACCACAAATGGAAAGAATATAGAGCACAATTGAAAAAGGACTGTATGAGACAGGGTATGACAGAGGAGGAGGTTGCTAGAAATTGTCCTCCTGATGTACCCCCTCATCAGTGGATGGAGTTGGTTCATTATTGGTTCTCCGAGAGGGCACAGGTATATTATCTGCTCATTATCTTTTTTTTCTAAATATTTTATAAAAATATTAATTTTTATTATATATTATACATATAATAAGTTCTTTACTTTATTTTACAGACTTATTCTGCTATTGGTAGAGCTGCACGAGCAGCTCAGTCTGTTCCTCATACATCGGGGTCGAAGAGTTATGCACGACTCCGACAGGAGTTTGTATGTTTCTTAAACTTTCATAATTAACTTTTAGTTTTTATGTTGAAATATTTATATAACTAATATCATTATGTATCGTGGACCATGTCTGTATCATAGGGATGGCAAAATTAACCCGACCCGATGGGTATACACCCTACCCGAACCCGGTCAAACCCGAAAAATAGGGTTTAACTGGGTTTGGGTTCGGGTTTGGGTAAAACCCGAAAACTATAGTACGGGTATGGGTAGGATATGGGTAGTGCTATTTTCTACCCGAACCCGACCCGAACCTATGGATATGGATAATATCCGAACCCATATCCGAATAAATATATATATATATATATATATATATATATATATATATATATATATATATTCGGATATGTATATATACATAAACATATACATATATACATATCCGAATATATATACATATACATATACATACATATATATATATATATACACATATATACACACACACATATACACACACACATATATATGATCTCTCTCTCTTTCTCTCTCTCTCTCTATATATATATATAATTATATATATGTATGTATGTATATGTATGCATGCATATATGTATGCATGTATGTATGTGTGTGTGTTAGAAGTGTGTATGTGCGTATGTATGTATGTATATATATATAATTGATAATTCTATTTTTGATTGATAATATGCATAAAATTATTTTACTTTTTTTTTTGGTATAGAATAGATGGGTATGGGTTGGGTATGGGGCGGGTATGGATTGGGTATGGGGAAATGGGTTACCCACGGGTATCTCCGAACCTGTTGGGTATGGGGATGGGTATCTTTTTTCTTACCCGATTGGGTATCGGGTAGGGTTTGGGTATAGGGTATTAAGTTCGGGTTTGGGGATGGGTAGTATACTACCCGACCCAAATCCTACCCATGCCATCCCTACTGTATCATGATACTCATATATTTTTTTAAATTATTATAACTGTTTGCTTAAAATTGAAATTATTTGTGTAGGTGGATGAGTATGGGAGGGAACTCGATCAAGTGGAGTTTTACCGGATGACTCATACTCATCAGGATGGTACTTTTGTTCGAGATGAGTCGAGAGATTTATATGTACGGCATTATTAATATTCTATTTTTTATAATAATTTTAATTTAATTTTGTTAGCTATTAATGTATAACTCTTGTTTTCAAAATAAATACAGGAGAGGGCTACATCTCTCATTGCGGAGCGTGACGACGAGTCCGCAGCATCTACGCAGCAGAGTCGTATCGAGGCCGAGGTGTTCACAGAGTTGATGGGACCAGAGCGCTACGGCCGAGTGAGGGGTTATGGAGTAGGAGTCACCCCCACTCAGTTATCTGAGGTTAGTAGATATACGCAGCATGTTGCAGCAAATGCTCAGGATTCACGCGTTCGCAGACTCGTGGTGGAGATACAGGAGATTAGACAGAGTCGTGCCGCTGAGATGGAGGAGATGCGACAGAGCCGTGCCGAGATGCAGGCCATGAGGGGACAGATTGATCGACTTACATCTTTATTAGAGATGTATGGCCCATCTCAGATAAACACATATTATTAAATATATATTTTTGTATTAATTTAATAATTTATATATTTTTATTTATAGATATGCAAATCATGCTTTTGATATGTTTCTTGTAGGCTCCTGGCACATCAGGCACCCGTCGAGACAGCGGCACGTCACGTGGAGACAGCGACGACCATCCGCCTACGGGTTGACATTATTTTATTTTTATTGTATTCTTATATTTATTTATATTACTCTTGATTGTAATAGATGATTAGTACTTTATTTTTATTTATATAAAATAATATCTTTTGATTTGGTTAAATTTGCTATTTAAGTTTGCTTTTGGTGTGAATGGTGGTGATTGTACATGTGTGAATGGTGGTGATTGTACAGGTTTATGTTTGAATAATTGATATAATTTTGTACAGGAATGTATATATTTTTTTTATATATAAAATTTATATTTTATTTTCTTTTAAAACCTTTAACGACGCTTATAAGCGTCGTTAAAAAAATTTTAACGACGCTTATAAGCGTTGTTAAAGACAAAAAAGCCGATGCTTTGAAAAGCATCTTGGTATAGTGGAGGACGCGGAGTCATTAACGACGCTAAAAAGCGCCGTTATAATTTAATTTTACGACACTTTAAAGCATCGTTACAAAAATGTTTAACGATGCTTATAAGCGTCGTTAAAACATGTTTAACGACGCTTATAAGCGTCGCTAAAGACTTAACAACTGACGCTTCAAAAAGCGTCTTGGTAGAGTGGAGGACGCGTTGTCATTAACGACGCTAAAAAGCACCGTTATAATTGACTTTTACGATGCTTTATAGCGTCGTTAAAAAATAACGACGCTTTTAAAAAGCGTCGGCATTTTTCGTCTCCACTCTTACATAGACGACGCTTTCGCGACGCTTTTTGAAGCATCGTAAACGTTATTTACGATGCTTATTAGCGTCGTAAAATAACCTTAATAGCGTCGTCTTTTACCATTTTTGCTGTAGTAGAAAACCTTCATGTCAAATATCATAATTTTATGACTATCTTTGGTTAAACCATAGTTTTTGACTGTTACAAAAAATAATGAAAGTGTCGAAATATAACATAAAAAATTTCTAAGATAATTTAAAAAACTAAATAAATTAACAAATTTTGTTATAGAAAGATTATAAATAACTTACAAAATATCAAAATATAAAAATAATTAAATCTAAAAATATGTGAGATACTGTTCTAAAGCATATTTTCTTCCTTTCTTCGTATGGAAAAAAATAAGAAAAACTACCTCAAGGTACAATCGGGATCCTTTGTCTGTGAGCACTATCATAGAAAAGGTTGATGAATACTTTTTCGGCACCTAGAACAATAATTATAAAAAAAAATTTGAAGAGAAAAAATTTAGAAGGAAGCGAGGAAGAGGATTAGATGGGATATCTCAAATCGGATCTCCAGATGGTCTTTTTATAAATATCTAATATAACAGTTTATGACCATTTGTGATTGTTTATAACCATTAAGGTTTTCATTGAATCATTAAGATCTTAATAAGAAGCCCAACAATCAAAACCTTTAACACAAAGTCCAATGGTCAAAAAATAAAAATGAGATTAAATATATATGGCTGTTGGTAATTAGGAACCCAATGGTCAGAAATTAAATTATGATAATAAAAAATTAAAATATTTTAAATGATAAAATTAAAATTTTGGAGGGATATTATAGAAAATTTTTGAGTTTTCCTCCAACAATCCCCTATAAAACTCAATTTTTTTTTAAAAAAATCATAAAATAAAATAACATAAATTTTTGGATACTTATACTATGTAATGGATAAGGTGACTTAACTTTATTTAGTGTGAATAGTTTTTATCTGAAGAAAATAGAGTGAACCAGATCTTGAATTACGTTCCTTTAATCCAAATTTCAACTACTACACACATAGTATAGAGTTTCTTCATCACTGGTCCATGCATTAGTAGCATTGCACATGTATCTTGATTTTTCATGAGAATTACTAGAGATAGTCCAAATCTCATATCCATAGTCATTTACGGATACCTTTATATAGGTGAGCCCCTTCAGAGATATGTGTAATATCACATCTTACGAAAAATACCATATCAGATCTTATTCAGAGCTACAGCTCTTCCTAACCACTATATAGGAGCACTAATCACCATAGAGATGGGATAAAGTCTATGACTCCTATATTAAATAAACCATATGTGTTCTCTGATCAACCAATTAGTTTGTTGTTACCGTATTGAATCTTCTTTAAGAGATCTCTTATCATAGAGGTTGGATTCCTACTATTGGAAGATTCTTTATGAGCAAAGCCCTATCTCCCTTGATGACTTTAGGACTTTAGTCCTATTCAAATCTTTATAAGACAAACTAATAAAATGGGTCTCCCCTCACAATTTCTTAGATATACTAGAACTTATGGCATTGTCCATATCATGTAATTGTTCAATTATATCATTAGAATAAAAGAAATAAATAGATCATAAAAATTGCCATGATTACGGATCACAATTTTAACGACACCATGAAATATGTAGGCAACCATATGCACATGAATGGAAAATCATGATTTTTCGATGGTACATAAATAGCATATCTCAAACAGCCTAATGCATGACAAAAAACCATTATTATGACTTCTTATTTCTTATCATTTTTGAGTATCTCTTGAAAAATTTTATTTATTTATTGTATGAGGGACTAATTAAAAAAAATATAATAATAATAATAACAGAAAATAAAGGATACAAAGGCTTCTCAGTAATATATGCGCACACAGAAGAGAGCCACGTGAGCATGAGGGGTTTATTGCTCTCAGTATGTCAAATGAGATTATTTAAGAAGGCAAGTGAACAATCTACAAGAGAAAGGATTGACTAAATTGAGCATATCAGAGCATAGTTACATTTCAAAAGTTATGCTAGAAATTATCTAATTTAGTTGTTAGTTGTCACATAAGTAGAAATGTACTGCTATGTGAACTATGAAGTTATGAGACTGCTATTAGATTTGTCCCTTCATATCTTGATAATTAGTGCATATCTGATAATCAGGTGCGATCTCTATAGTTTGTAGTCGTCAATACAAGAAAACTATGTTGAACAACGAGTAGTGTTGCTCTAACAGCACACAAACTCAAGTATCCCACTGAACTATGCAGAATGTAATTTTATTAAGATGTAAATCAACCTCTGAACTTCACTAGTTAATGACCCTACAACTTGTATACATGGGCATTTACAGTAGAAAATTAGAATGGACAAAGAACATAGAAAGTATACTCAAATTCTAAGCAACAAGAAGCAAGTGGCCCAACATATTATTTACTGTATGCAATAAATCATCAATAAATAATTAATGAATAATTATATACTCATTTCATATGGAAACTGTAGCTTAGACGACAAATGAAATTTTTGTCTATACTGACCACCATACAGTCGTAATGATCACATAGATTGCATTTCTTCTTCAAATAAACAAGTGCCATTATGTCGGCTGCACGCAATGTGTGACATTTTAGATGTGGCAATAGACTAGGAATTCCAGTATGCAAATTTCAGATATCTTAAACTATAACTATCATGCATCGCCCTAGCTTTTTTGTTTTTTGAAAAGTATCGCCCCAGCTGTTTAAAGGGGCTTTATATGTCAGCCGGTCATTCCAGTTTAGATATTTGAAATATCAAACTAAATAATTATGTATATATTTTGAAGCTAGATAATATAATAACAAATCGTTCAAGGGATTTCAAATCTTCAGCAACAACATTAAATGTCTTGGTTATTGAATTTATGTTTATGTAACTTTAGAATTAATTGGTTGAATTCAACGCAACTTATGAAATAACTGAGTTTTAACCTGTAATATGCAGCAAAAGGATTTAAAATAAAAATATGAAATAATCTAATAATTAAATTAACGTTGTTGCCATTCAAATTGGTCGGAGTCGGAAGATAGACACCTAGAAACCTTATGCGGTGTTGCTGACGCTGGAGTCACCTGCAAAGTAAGTCCCAAATCAGAGGTTGTGGCTCTGACAAGGACCCTTCGATGCTCAAGTCAGAAAAATAGAGAACAAAGGAGTAGCAACGGATTCTCTGAGAGGGATTCGATTGAATTTATTTTGGTCATCGGAGCTCTGATTGTTTATATAGAAGAATGTCGGACAGCTAGGTTGTTAGCTGTGAAATTGCATGATCCCGAGATTGCCGGACTGTTGGACATGCCAAATTGGGTGAGATAATTCAGCCCTTAATCGCTTCCATGAGATCAGAAGAGATGGTTATGTAAAATTTTATTTATTCGGGATAGACAGCTATCGCGCACGTTGAAGAGATAAATCGGCTAAGCTGCTCATATATAGATCAGACCTCGGGGATGCCTCAGCTTAGCATAAAGATGGACTCTTCAGCTGATACGGCGATCAGCGATCGTGTTGATGACCTGAGAACCTGACATGTATTGTGATATAGCGCTGATCCGAGGTGTTCACGATAACCACCATAACACTACCCCCTTACTTCTGAGTTTGAGGGTCAGGCGAAAGAGTACTCCAAAATATACCTTGGATCCAACGTCATGTGCTTTTGCCTTCATGCCCGCAGTTCGGGAGTACTGCATTGCGAAGTTCCAAAATTCTGCGACGTTCAAGAGGAAAATGCTCGACGTCGCCGCCGCCTTCATCCAGGACTTTGATGATTGTAAGGCCCATCTTTCTGAAGATAATGCCGTATCTAAAACCTCACGGCATACAGACTGACGGTACCAATGAAGAGATGGAGATCTTGACGGATGAAGATTGAATCAGCTCATCCGGATGTTGAGGAGGCAAAGTGCTCGATGGACAAAGATCGAACCATCTCACCTGACCGATCTGATGCTCCATCGATTGCCGTGGGACGTCCCTCCTCATCTCCTCTTATTTTTCTCTCCATCTCGTCCTCCTCTTCTTCTTCTACTATCCTCCTCTTCTTCCTTTTTCCTTTCTTATTTTCTTCTCTTGTTCGCAAGACGGTGCCTGAAGCAACTGTCCTTTAAAGTGTTTGACACCAGCTTTTTGTTTGTAAAGTACTTGGAGCACTGACTTTTTCTTCGTAAAGTGCTTAGAGCACTAATTTTTTCTTTGTAAAGATTTTAATGAATAAAAAAAAATATTTTATTCTGAAAGTTGTTGCTTCATTTCTAACTTTAAATTTGTATCTGTAAACTTTGTGAATTTTGCTCGGCTCGTAGAGAACGACACAGATAAGCACTCAGATCAGCATGAGAGAATGCTCAGTGCTCTGCTCAGCACAAGTAAGGTTTTAGGTTGCTCAGCTTTTGCATAGATATACTTAGGACAACTTTGATTGAAGTGAATATATTTAGAGTAGTTTAGAACAACTTGAATGTAATTCGGCCATTTATGAATCTGAGGCGTCATAATAATTATCTCAATACTACCCCCCTACTCCTGAGTCTGAGAGAATATCTTAGACGGAAGGAGTATTTGTTGAGGTAATGCCTCTTACTGTATGTTGCCCATCTTTTTATTCTTCTTCTGAAGAGGGAGTGCGTGCCGGTGGTGAGCTTGTACCTATAACATCTAGGGCTCTTTAGTGGTGTTCCGAGGGTCTGATTAGTTGTCCCTTCGAAGGTTTCCTATGGATCTCCCTCTGCTTCTCATGCGACTCGAGCTCTGCAGGAATCTGGTAAGTTAGCCCCATCTCGGAGTCATCCAGATCTTCTCGAGGGTCTGGTAAGTTAGCCCTTATGAGTGATGTTGTATGCTAGCGGTGAGTTTGTGCCTATGGCATCTTTCACTCTCGGCAGGATTCTGAGGGTCTGATTAGTTATCCCTTTGGAGGTTTTCTAAAGATCTCCCTCCACTTCTCACATGACTCGAGCTCTGTAGGGGTCTGATAAGTTAGCCCCACCTCGGAGTCGTCAAGGTCTTCTTGAGGGTCTAGTAAATTAGCCCTCTGGAGGTTTCCTAAGGGTCTCCCTTCGCTTCTCATGCGACTTGAGCTCTGCAGGGATTTGGTAAGTTAGCCCCATCTCACAGTCGTCGAGGTCTTCTCAAGGGTCTGGTAAGTTAGCCCTCACAAGTGACGTTGTATGTCTGCGATGATCTTGTGTCTACAGTATCTAGCACTTCTCATCTTTGCACGAAAGGCAGTATGTGCTAGCAGCGAGCTTGTGCTTATAGCATCTTGCACTCTCGACAGCATTCTGAGGGTTTGATTAGTTATCTCTCTGAAAGTTTTCTAAGGAACTCCTTTTGCTTCTCATATGACTTGGGCTTTGCAGGGGTCTGGTAAGTTAGCCCCACCTAGGAGTTGCCGAGATCTTCTTCAGGATCTGATAAGTTAGCCCTCCAGAGGTTTCCTAAGGATCTCTCTCTGCTTCTCGCGTGACTCGAACTCTACAGGGATCTGGTAAGTTAGCCCTGTCTTAGAGTCGTCGAGGTCTTCTCGAGGGTCTGGTAATGCGACTCGGGCTCTGTAGGAGTCTGGTAAGTTAGCCCCACCTGAGAATCGTCGAGGTCTTCTCGAGGGTCTTGTAAGTTAGCCTTCACATTAGTTGACCATAGTTATAGTTTAGGATCTTGAGTAGGAGGAGGCAACTCTCAGGGAACTCGGGTGCCACTTACAAATTGATGGTCTTGCAAATTTTATTTTCATGAAAAGTAGTTACATTGTTGGTAATATATGCTAAAATTCATCGAGTTCCATGGTCTAGAAATTGGAGTCCCATCGAGCTGCTTAGCCTATAAATTTCTAGGCGTGCCACTTCATCCACTCGGTAAGGACTTTCAGTTGGGCAATAGCTTTTCTTCTAGCGCCTGCTCGGTAGGCTATGAAACTTTGGCTCGCCATAGCATCAGATCACCAGATCAATCTTGATCATCAGGCGACAAGATCTGATTTTTTTGCAAAAGATCAATTAGTCAGTATTTGATTACCTCATTTAGATGTGAGCCGATTTTCACAATCTACTTCGGATTCTTCTTTCTAAGCAGGACATCTAAAAGATCCTCGATTGATTGTAGACTTTATCATCAGATAGTTAGCTTTCAAAGTTCCTAGGCTGGGATGATCAGGGATGGCATTGTAAGCCGAGGGACTCCACTGATCCAGATGACTCCTTAGTAATCATGTGGATTTTTCTTCAGATGGGTCACTCTTCTTCCGCCATTTGCCCTCCAACCTGCTGTTGTTCTTGCCGCGTTGGTGTTTGCTACAGCTGAGGTTGAGGGAGAGGTTGCTGAGATAGAGGGGGCGGTTGCTGAACTTTTGGAGCTCGACATTGAGGGGCTGCTCTTGGGACAAAATGATTCAGCTGTCCCTGCCTGACAAGTCTGTCGATCTCGTCGCAAAGCTGGTGGCAGTCTTCAATATCGTGACCGTAGTCACGATGGTAAAGCAGTATCTATTCGAATGTCAATGGTTTTTCGATCTTATTCTCATCAGTTGAGGCTTAGGTAACTCAGGCCCCACTTGTAACAACACCTCTCTTCGAGAAACATTCAGGAACGTGTAGCTATCGTACTGCCTAGGAGGTGATAGTTGTCGAATCCTTCTCGGAGGACTGCAGGGTCGACGATTTCGATCCCCATTATTCTACCTCAGAGGTGGGGACCGAGACCACTGGCATCTTTTCTCCTCTCACCTTGGATGACGCTCCTTACTGGATCCCGCTGTGGCTGAACCGACAGTAGTATCATCGGCAAAGGCCTCTTCCATGCGGACATACTTCTCCGCATGGGTAAGCATATTCTGGAGATCCCGCGGATAAGTCTAAACTAACGAATTTTTCAAGTCGTTCTTCAGCAGACCGCTTATCATTGTAGCCATCGTGGTCGACTGATCCAGATTTTGGACCTCTAGGATCGCCACATTGAATCTGTTCATAAAAAAATAGATTGACACACCCTCCTTTTGTTTGATGGTATGGAGGTAGTCAGACCACTTCTGCTGTCGTCGGCTGCTGATGAAATGACCGACGAAAAACCGACATAAGTCTTCAAAGGAATGGATAGATGCTGGCTTCAAATTCGAGTACCACTGCCGAGCGGCTCCCTTAAAGGTTGGAGGGAATGTTCGACAGAGGATTGCATCTGATGCTCTTTGAAGGAGCGTGGCTACTTTGAAGGTCTCCACATGATTGATGGGGTCGGTGGTCCCATCGTAGACCTCCAGCTGAGGTCGTTTGAAGTACAGGAGTAGTGGTTCCTGTACAATTCTCGAGACGAAGGGCGGCTAGCTGTTATACCCTTCGTAGGGCAACACCGATGAGTCATTATTGTTGAGGACCTTTTCTTTTTTCTGACCTAACTGCTGGTCGAGCTTGTGGAACCGTTTTTCAAAATCAACTTCACGAACAGTACCAGCCTCGGAGCACAGAGGATATTGGCATCCGGAGGTTGAGTCATGGTTCGACTATGGACTTGGAGATTGCTGCCTGACCAGCTGCTGGGCCCTAAGGTGACTTTGATGAGTTAACTTCCTCTCCGGACTTTGAGGAGGTGCTTGCGGCTCTGGTTGATGTGGTGGTTGTGGAGCCACAATCAAAGCAGGATTCTGTGGAGGCATCACTGCGGAAGGCATAGGCGGCACTACCTAAGGAACTGTATGATGCACCATTGTCGAGGGTGCAGGGACAATCTGGGGAGGTTGTGGCACCGCCTGAAAGGGCGCAAGAAAAGTTTGGACCGCTTGGACTGCGGATGTTAGATGTTGAACTTGCTGGAAGAGTTGACCGAATTGATTGGTCGTGACTGATGCTGGCAGGGCCAGTTCAATTGATGGCGGGACGATCGGTTGAACCGACGAAGGAATTTTCGGTGCCAGTGGGTGAACTTGATTGTTAGCCTGGCTGGCCACCTGTTGGAAAGTGGCGCCATTGGAAAGTCAGGAAGATGTCCGTCTTGGAGCCATAAATGCGAATTCAGGCCATTCCTCTATTTGTTGATGCTCAAATCGATCGGAGTCGGAAGGTGGACACCTGAAAACTTCGTGCGGTGTTGCTGGCACTGGAGTCACCTGTAAAACAAGTCCCAAACCGGAAGTTGTGGCTTCGGTGAAGATCTTCCAACGTTCAAATTAGAAAAATAGAGAATAAATGAGCAGCAATGGATTCGCTGAGAGAGATTCGATGGAACTTATTTTGATCCTCAGAGCTCTGATTGTTTATATAGAAGAATGTCGGACAGCTGGAATGTTAGCTGTGAGATTGCATGATCCTGAGATTGTCTGGCCGTTGGACATGCCAAACTGGGTGGGATAATTCAGTCCTTAATCACTCTTGCGAGATCAGGGAAGATGGTTACGCTAAATCTTATCTATTCAAGATAGACAGCTGTCGCGTACGTTGAAGAGATAAGTTGGCTGAGCAGCTCATATACAGATCAGACCTCGGGGATGTCTCAGCTCAGTATGGAGATGGACTCAGCTTATACGGCGATCAGTGTTTGTATTGATGATCTGAGAACTTGACATGTGTTGTGATATAATGTTGATCCGAAGTATTCACGGTAACTACCGTAACAAATATATTTGATAAATATCAGAAAAATAATCATAACTAGAATGTAAAAAATTCTATGAAATTTATTTGTAAACACTATGTTGTCTCCTTAAAATAGGAAAAAAAGGCTTGTTTTTGTCCAAAGTTGTCCTTGTCATCCCCAAAATTATGCACAAGCCAGGGATAAAACAGAAGATGGCTATAAAAATCAAGGACCGGATAAAATAATTCAGTGAACAGGGTTTAAACATAAAACGGCAACCATTCAGGGGTCAACCTCAGTAACCCCTAACTGTCTATTTGCTGAGTTGTCCTTTTACATGGTTTTCTTGCTATATTGCTATATCAACCTGCGTTCTATGTTCCTAACGATTACCGAGATCGAAAAGGACATTAGCACAGAACAGATCTCTAAATGAAAGATCGAACATTCGCAAACATCTGTACCATATAAATCAGAGCATTATAATGGAATTATATCATACATAAACAGAAAAGAATAGAACCCCGTTTCACATTAATAAAGCCAAGCAAAGAATAGATCTAATATAGAGGAAGGGAAAAAGATTGAAAAACCAATCATCTTCTTAACAAAATCAAACAGTTTTAGCAACAAATAGGCTAACCATAATGTTTAAAGTAGATGAAAAATATGTCTTAAATTGTTGAAATATAAAATAAAAAAATTCTGAGCTGATTTAAAAAACTAAATAAATTAATAAATTTTATTATAAAAAATTATAAATAACTTACAGAACATCAAGGTATAAAAATAATCAAATGTGGAAACATGCGAGGTGCTGTCTTAAAGCATATTTCTATCTCTCGTACAGAAAAAAATTGAAAAAAAAAAATCATCTCAAAATATAATCGATATCTTCTCCATTGTGAGTATGATCGTAGAGGAGATTGATGAAAATTTTTTCGGCACTCAGAACAATAAACATAAAGAAAAATATTTAAAGAGAAAAAATTTAAAAAGAAGTGAGGAAGAGGATTAGATGGGATATCTCAAATTTGGTCGTGGTCTGTTTATAGCCATCTAAAGTGATCATTTATGATAGTTTATAATCGTTGGAGTTTTTGACCCATTAAGATTTTAATAAGAAGTCCAATAGTCAAAATTTTTAATACAGAATTCAATGATTGAAAAATAAAAATAAGATTAAATATACATAATCATTGATAATTAAAAATTTAATGATCAAAAATTAAAATTATGA
Source organism: Elaeis guineensis (assembly GCF_000442705.2). Lineage (NCBI taxonomy): Eukaryota > Viridiplantae > Streptophyta > Magnoliopsida > Arecales > Arecaceae > Elaeis > Elaeis guineensis. The sequence goes on from NC_025997.2 coordinate 122,403,931, forward strand.
TAATAAAAAATTAAAATATTTAAAAAAATATTATAAAAAAAATTTTAAATTTTCGTCCAATAAAAAATATCCACCAGCAATGAATCAACCCGTAACATTCAAGGGAACACTGAATGACCCCATGATAGCGTAGTCCCACCAAAGTGCAACGAAAGCATGCTCCTTTTTCTTTTTTTTTTTCCTTCTTTTGCATGCAAAGATGGCCGAAGTGGAGATCCAAAGAACTTCCATGATACGTCCAATCGCGTGGAGAAGGTGACAATCGAAGACAGACAAAGACCCGCCAACGTTCTTCCACAAAGTCCAGTGAATTGGATGGCCAATTATACGGTGTGTTGGGAGTGTATGCCTTTCTTCCCGTTATGTGGTGCTTCCGTGCTTGTTGACTAACCTTTCTAACTGCACTCATTATTTAGGCAAACATAGACTCGTCTTCCGACATTCGCTGCGAGTATTCATGTCGCTTAACAATGATCTAGTCCTTGTAATCTGCCGTCCTACTTGTTGGTCGCAAAGAAATTTCTATGCTTAAATGGTTTTTGCTTCTAATTATTTTGTTTGTAAATATCTTTAGTCTAAAATTTTTGTTGAAGTTTTCACCTAACGGGATGCGGGTGCATGTTCCCCAGTACGTGTGTTCGGGATAGGTTTCATGTTCTATTGGTATATAGGACTTGATCTGCCCGAGATGCCCGACCTATTAAGCAAGATGATTTTTAGAAAAAAAGTGCTGGGACCATTCAACCGATTCTCGACTCTGACTTTACATCGATCTTATGAACACATTACTCTGATTAACAATCAGTTTACCGATCGACAGTCGGCTACTATCAACCAACAACAGATAACTAGGTTAATTTCCGACCGAAGACCATCGACATATCAGAATTACCAACCGATGCTCATTTGGATCTCTAGGACTACCGACTTACTACTATTACCGACATATAGTCGGTCTATCTTCTTAACACACCTAACCATTATAAATAGTTATCGATTACGTATCATGGTCATTAGTGGGCATAAACAACCCATTAACTCCATGATTATGGTCCGATAATTTAGCACCATAAAAAGCGGGACCACGTGCTTAACAGTTACATTAGAATTATCTATAAAAGAGAGGTAAATGAATAGTGTGACTAAGATAATTTCAGTTTGAGACTTTGCCATTTCAAATACTCTTTATCTGTTGTTTACCAACCTCTTCACTGACTTAAGCATCGGAGGATCTCCGTCGGATACAATTTCGATCTGTGAAGACTTCATTTTGCAGGTGCTCTTCACCGACGATAGGCGCTACAGGGGATTGGCCGCAATAGATTGGTGTGCCAGATAGGGGGCAAAATGATATAATCAACTATGCCGAAAATTAGAGCCTAGCACTCGATGGGATCGGCGAGACAGTCTTCCCGTTGAAAAGGTATTCCTCTCCCACCTCCAGTGGCAGAGCCCAGTTCTTCGCATCCTGTGGTCACAACGGATGCACAAATTGCTGTGCTTATGCAGTAAATGAAAGTATTAACAGAGGTGGTTCAAAGCCTCTAGCAGTCGCAAATCCAGCAGCAACAGCAGCCGCTGGTGGAGGAGCCGGTGGCTCATTCCATGCCATTTAGGCATAGCCATTGTCCTCCACGGCACTCACCTTCCTCTTCTTCAGAGCGGCGACTGTCTCGACATTCTCATCAAGATGGACAGCCACATTCTCGACACTCTCATCGTGCCATCCATCATTCGTAGCATTCTCCCTCTCCTTCTCATGCACACGATATCAGAAAAAGAAAACGGCCGCTGACTCCTGCTTCTCCCTTTTCAAGCTTTTCAGGGAGTTCTACCCCTAGAGTTTTCTGGCAATAACGGCTTGACGACTACGAACGCAAGTTCAAAGAGATTGATCGTTAGCTTGTCCGACTTCAGGTGGAAGGTCGGAAGTCTTCCAATAACCATGACTTCCATACTGTCCAGCCTCTCTCTCGGTGCATCCTAGATGAATCAATTTCTTCTCAGTTCAAGATACTGCAGATGGAGCTATATGATGGTTCCACCAATCCGATCGACTACTTGGAGAGCTATAAGGCTCTCATAATGATCCAAGGGGCAACTGACGCCCTCTTATGCATCGGCTTCCCTACAACCATTCGGAAGGCTGCTCGAGCTTGGTATTCTGAGCTTTAGCCGGAGAGCATTCACTCATTCGAGCAGCTTGAGCATTGTTTCATAGCCCACTTCAGCACTAACCGAAGGCCACCACGATCATCAGACAGTCTCTTCTCCATCAAGTAAGGTAAGATAGAGACATTGAGGAACTTTATAGCTTGTTTCAATGCAGCCACACTTGAGGTCAGGGACCTCAATGAAGCTATGGCTGTATCGGCCATGAAGAGGGGTCTGAGGGGATCGAGATTCACCTACTCTCTTGACAAGACTCTCCCTCGGACCAATGCTGAACTTTTGAAGCGTGCGTACACATACATTCGCATGGATGAAGCTGCTTCTGATCGATATCAGACAGACAAAAAAGATCAGAAGAAGAAACAAAAGAAAAGTAAACCTCCGATCGAATCAAGTAGGTCGACTATTAATAAGCGAGCTTCACCTTGATGACGGAGTCTGAAGTCAAATAGCTACGACATGTATGACTCCTATATTCTTCTTTCTACTCTCCGTGTATAGATCTTAATGGAGATCGAAGGAGAAAAATACTTATGACACCCCCCACCAATGAAAGCACCGTCGAGGAGCCAAGACAGAAAGAAGTATTGTCGGTTCCATCGTGATCACAGTCACGATACCGAACAGTGTATCCAGCGTAGGAATGAGATAGAGACTCCGATTCGACGAGGCTATCTCAAAAAATTTTGACGAGATTGTCCGACTCAACCTCCCACCGACCAACAACCTCAGCCACAAACTGAGAAGACACTCAACAATTGACCAACGATGGGAGTAATCAACATGATCTCCGGATGACCGAAGAACTGGAGGGCAACTTTCAAAAAAGAGTCGACAAAGAAGCGACGACTCGACAATATAATAACTTTTTTGAAAGATGATGTTCGGAGAATACAAACTCTCCATGATGATGCTGTCGTTGTCTCGACAATGATAGCAAATTATGATGTAAAAAAAATTTTAGTGGATAATGAAAGCTCGACAGATGTTTTATTTTACACAATTTTTTTTCGAATGCGACTACCGACTGATCGACTCAGGAGAGTCTCGATGTCATTAGTCGACTTCACTGAAAATGCGGTTACTGTGGAAGGAGAAATCACTCTCTCATTAACTACAGGAACTGAACCACAATAGAGTACCGTTCTCATGACATTCACGATTGTCCGAGTTCTCTCGACTTATAATACCATATTCAGATGACTTGAATTTAATATTTTGAGAGCAGTAGTCTCAACTTATCATCTACTAGTTTGATTTTCGATAAGAAATGGAGTCGGAGAGATGCATGGAGATCAACAACTTATCCGATGCTATTATTTTATTTTCATACCAAATAATCAATCTGAAGACTCTTTGTCCATCGATAAATTGGACCAAAGAGAAAATGAAAAAAAAGATGAACCAACTGAGCAACTAGTTCTATCCCACTAAAAGAAGAAGATTTTGAGAAGATGGTCCAAATTGGATTGCAGCTGCCTGATCTGAAGTAGCAGTAGCTAATAAATCTACTCAGAGCAAATGTCAATATTTTTGCTTAGTCGGCTACTGACATGTCAGGCATTCCTCCAGAGGTAATAACCCATCGGCTAAGCATTGATCTAAAGGTTAAGCCGGTGAGATAAAAGAAAAAGTCTTTTGCTTCCGAAAAGCAGAAGGTCATTGATGAAGAAGTCAATAAGCTCCTCGCAGCTAATTTCATTAGATTAACAAATTATCCTGATTGACTTATCAATATAGTAATGGTGAGAAAAGCCAATAGAAAGTGGAGAATCTGCATCGGCTACACAAACCTAGATGAAGCCTGTCCGAAGGATAGTTTTTCTTTGTCTAAGATTGATCAACTAGTTGATGCGACTTCGAGGCACCGACTCTTAAGCTTCATGAACGTCTTTATAGGCTACAATCAGATTCGGATGGTATCTGAAAATGAGTAGCACACAGCCTTCGTAACCGATAAGGGCATCTACTATTATAAAGTAATGCCTTTTGGTTTAAAAAATATCAGAGCAATTTACCAATGGCTAGTTAACAAGATATTCAAGATGCAAATTGGATGAAATATGAAAGTCTATGTAGATGATATGTTGGTGAAAAGCCCTCAAACTGCTGATCATGTTCGAAATTTAGAAGAAGCCTTCAGCACACTTCGACGACATCAAATGTAGTTGAATCCGACTAAGTGTGCATTCGGGATAACTTCTAAAAAATTTTTGAGATTTTTTATGTCACAATGAGGAATCAAAATCAATCTCGAAGAAAGAGATTCATCAACTTAATGGAAGGATTACTGCACTCAACCGATTCATCTTAAGATCGACAGAAAGATGCTTGCCCTTTTTCAAAATCTTAAGGCAAGCAAAAGACTTCACATGGTCGAACGAGTGTCGACAGTCTTTTGAAGTTCTAAAAAGATATCTGGCATCTCCATCATTGTTTAGAAAACTAAAGGTCGGAGAAACTTTGTGTCTCTATTTGGCAATTTCGACGGAGGCAGTTAGTTCAATACTTATCTAAGAAGATGAGAATCGAATTCAACGACCAATCTACTATACTAACAAGGTGCTTCACAATGCTGAAGTAAGGTATTCAAGAGCGTTAAAGATAATCTACGCTCTAATCATATTATCATAGCAACTTCGTCCATATTTTCAAGCACATTCTATTGTCATTTTGACAGATCAGCCGTTGAAGATAATTTTGCACCGACCTGATACTTCAGGTCAAATGGCAAAGTAGGCAATAAAGCTTGATGAGTTTGATATCCAATATTGTCCACGTCCATTGATGAAGGCACAAGTTTTGGTCAACTTCATCGTCGAGTGTACAATATCTGATAATAATCTTGAGAATGAATCTAATGACAAAATAAAGCAAGCTACAACTCCTGAGCCTGACTTAATGTTGGCATGGGTGCTACATATTGATGAAGCATCTAATGCACAAGGCTTTGGAGTTGGTCTCATCCTCATCAATTCTGAAGGGGTTATAACTGAATATGCCTTTCGATTTAATTTCAAAGCTTCGAATAATCAAGTCGAATATGAAGCACTCTTAACCGGCTTGAAGATTGCTAAAGAGCTTGACATCAACAATCTGAAAGTTTTCACTGACTCACAATTGATTACAGGGCAGGTCAAGGGTGAATTTAAAGTCCAAGACCTTGTTATGATGAGGTATCTTTGGAAGGTGAAAGATCTTACGTCCACTTTAAAGTATTTTGAGATCTTTCATATTCCAAGAGCAGAAAATGCTCGAGTCGACGTACTTTCGTGACTCGCAACCACTTCTTTTAATTCGCTGGGTCGGACATTCGTCGAATGCCTTGAACAACTGAGTATAGATAAAGTCGAAGAAGTGCTACAAATTAATGATGAATCATGTTTGATGGATCCGATTATCCAGTACTTAACTGATGAAACTCTACTTGCAGATCCCTCAAAAGCCAAATGACTCAGATGGACGGTCTTGCAATACATTTTGATGAATGGTCAACTATATAAGAGGTCATTGTCTCTTCTCTTACTGAAGTGTTTGGGATCGACAAATGCTGACTATGCACTCAGAGAAGTTCATGAAAGAATTTGTGAAAATTACTTGAGAGGCAAATCTTTGGTTTATAAAATCTTACGACAAGGATATTACTGGCCTACCATGAAAAAAGATGCAGCTGAATTTATCCGAAGGTGTGAGCCATGTCAGAAATATGTAAATATACAACACCAGTCGGTCAGTCAGTTGACATCAATTGTCGCACCATGATCCTTCGCATAGTGGAGAATTGACATACTTGATTCTTTTCCTCTGATATCTGATCTGAAAAAGTTCATAATGGTCATCATTGATTACTTCACCAAATGGGTAGAAGCTAAACACTGAAAGTAAGATGAAAGATTTTATTCAAAAATTAATTATATGTAGATTCGGTCTACCACACATCATCATCACTGACAATGATCGATAATTCGATAATCAGAACTTCAAAAAGTTCTGTATGAAATTTTATATTACGCAGAAACTCACATCAGTTGGCCATCCATAATTTAATGGTGAAGTGGAAGTGGCAAACCGAACAATCCTACGTGGACTCAAAATCAGACTGAATGAAGCTAAAGGCCTCTGGATAGAAGAATTATATCTAATCTTATGAGCATATCGAACAACTCTTCGCATACCAATAGGAGAATTGCCATTTAACCTAATTTATGGAACAGAAGCGATGATCCCACTTGAGATCGGATTACCATAAGGATGGAACAATACAATGAGTCGAGCAATTTAAAATATCGGAGAGCTGATCTAGACCTACTTGCAGAAGTCCGACAGTAAGCTCAAGTTTGGATGACGGCATATCGGTAAAGAGTAGCCCAGTATTATAATTCAAAAGTTAAGCCGAAGGTCTTCCATCCAGGAGATCTGGTCCTAAGAAAGGCAGAAGTTTCAAAATCTTTGGATCAGAAAAAATTATCTCCGAATTGGGAAGGATCTTACAAAATAATCAAAAAATTTAGACCGGACGCATATTGGCTGGAAACCCTTGAGGGAACAGCTATTTCACGAACATGGAATGCTGACAACTTAAAGATGTATTATCAATAATGTTGTTCATATATACAATACTTAGAATGAAATATTAAATTTCAAAATCATAAAAGTTTCAGCCGACTACAAAGTGATGTTAGACCGATGAATGGACGGTCAATTTCTATCGACTATATTTCAATTTTTCACTCTAAAAATAGACACATCGACTATATCTCAGCTTTCACTATAAAAGTCGATATACCGACTATATCTCAGTACCAACTATATCTCAACTTTTCCCTGTAAAAATTGATTGAACGACTATTTATGCTGACTTAATTTTAACTAAGCAGAACACTATGCCAATATGACTCAGGTCGAATCAGAACTATACCGACTTGATTGTGATCAGTCGAAGAATATTCGGCTTGTCGCCGTTTATCAAATAACTAGACATACTGACTTGACTACGATCAGTCGAGGGATATTCGACTTATTACTATTTATCCTAATACCTAAAAGATAAAGTATGTCAATTGATATTCGACTAATGGATGATTCTACAATTGCTACCGGACATTCAACTTACTGATCGATCTTCGATTATCAAACTATGACATTACAAGTATGCACAAGGAAGAAGAAATTTGCACTTAGAAAAATTTTCATTCATTCATTGAAAAGAAAGTTACAAAATTGGACTAAAGTCCGATTATAAAATTTTTGATTATAAAAAAAAATAAAAATTTTACACCGATCATTAGTCGTCATCTCTATCTCCTTACTCCGGTGCAGCATCGATGACTGGATCAACTTTTGGTCCAGTCGGTGCATTGTCTTCAATCGGCACAGCATCTTCTTCGGCAGCTTCATCTCCCGAACAAAGAGGAATGATATTGCTCATGTCCAGATCTGGGTATAACTTTTCGATCGTATCTCGACCATCCTCGTATCCGACACAATAAGAAGCATATCCGCCTTCAAGAATTTCTTCTTTAAACTCTTCAAAATTTTTGAAGCTCTCGACGGCTTGATCCAAAGCTTCCCACGCTGACTCTGCTTTAGCTCGTGTGGAGGCCAACTCAGCATCGGCCAGTGCCAACCTTTTTAGGGTGGCCTAATGCCTTCCACGTTCGGCTTCAAGTTCATCAATACATCCATTCCTCTCTCATCGAAGCCGATGGATGGAGTGCTTTTTGCTCTTGATCCACAACTCAAGAGATGAAATATTTTGGTGAGCCGACTCAAGTTTGACTTCGGAGGATTCTAGATCGACGGTTAAATAGGAGACTTCTTCCTAAAGCTTTGTCTCCCGCTCAGTTGCTGTCTAGAGTTATTCGAAGGTAGCCATCTTCTCTGCATTGACGGTCGCTACTTTGTCCATCTTGGACCGATGGAAGTCAGCAATCTTTCGATAGTCGACCTCCAGATCGTGCATATCGTGCGCCCACTAAAAGCAGAAGATAAGTCAAATCATATTAGATAAGAAAAAAAGATATGTTGAAGAACTTGATCCGAGTATCATCGGGTAGAAGGAAGAAAATATTTTGGTGACCGTCCTGTTCTTCTTGTTCTCCTGATCAGTCAGAAAAAGAGCAGCTTGGATAAGTCGCTTGGCCAATGCCGGATTGGCCAAGGCCGACTCACCCTCGGGGATCATAATATCAAAAAGGATAGGAAGCCCCGATGATCCATCATCTATAGAGGTCGCCGGCGTCTTCCCCCGATCTCTGGTCGGTAGCCCCGTGCTCGAGAATGTAGTAAAGTCAGAGCTCGACTGCGCCCGTGAGCATTCCATCGGAGGAACGACTAGTGCAGCCGCAGATTATTTGGGTTCGACTGCAACTCCCATCTCGGTCCGAACCTGTACTGATGGAGCCATCGATGGTACTACTGTAGCTCCGTCCTCTCCCACCATCCTATCTTCAATGGATGGTGCCTCAGGAAGCATTGTCAGGGCCGACAATACCAGGACTGGCTCGAGAGTCATTTCCAATGGAATGTCGGATTCTCTTGCTGGTGCAGACGGAGTGGCAACCCGACTCTTCTTCGATGGTCGAGAAGGGCCAGCTTCAGACGCTGCCTTCTTCTTGACAGCGTGCAGATAAATGTCGGTAGACGACACTCGTGCCCTCGGCTACATAGCTACAATCAGAATAAAAAATCAGTACAGTTCGAAAATAAACAAAAGCAAAAAATTAAACAACCGACTATGTTATACCTAAAGAAGTGATTGAACTAAGTCCGACATCGTAGAGAGCTTGTTCGATCATCAGCTCTCGCTATGGTGGAACTGCCATATCCTTCAGTCGATGAAAATCTTTTCGATCATCGACCTTCATCCGACTATTCTCGTTGGGGCCGATCCTTGGATCACTTCAGCATGAAGGAAAGCCCCAAGAAAAAGGAGAAGAAACAAAGAAAAATTAGTTCTTCCATCCATAAATGGATGATGAAAAATCAATGATAAAAAAAGGTCTTTTCTCAGGTTGAGGAACCACCAACCCTTGATCTTAGGATGAAGACGAAGGACAAAGAAAGTTTGAAAGAGAAAAGGATGAGGCTCTATTGATATGAGCCGACATAACAAAGCAAAATTGATGATCAGTCGGATGAAGTTCGCAGTCAGCTGAGCAAGATAGAGACCGTAATAGTCAAGAAGATTTCGGACGAACTCCGGAATCGAGAATCGAAGATTGGTCTGAAGATCTTCGACATAAAATGCGATCTGACTTGGAGGAGAGTTAATCTGATCGTTTGCATTAGGAGCAAAGAGCTGATACTGCTCTAGGATACGATACTGCTCCCAAAGCCGTTCAACATTGACCCTAGATAAGAAAGAAGCTTCCATTTTCGGATCCGATGGAGATTCATCGGCCAAATTTTTCGATCGACTATCCCGAGAAGAAGAAGCCTGCTTACTAGCCATCAAAAATGGAAAACTGAAGAAGAAAAGAAAACCCTAAAGCAAAAATCCTAAAGAGAGAAGGACCCAAGGACAAAGACAAGAAAACTTGACCTGAAGCTAAAAAGGGGTGCGAAGAACAGGTACTCGGAGCTCCTAGTGCCGGGGTAGCCTTCCAACAGAACCTTCCGCTGCAGAGGGTGGTGACAAATGCAAAGTAAAAATCTGGTTGAAAGCAACTTCATATATATATAATCCCTCAAAATGATCCGAATGAAATCGACTAAATCTGAATCTTCTCAGATGTCGACATGTGACAACAACTGGACCGATCGTTGGTCGGATGGTTCGACGCACCTGCTCCTGATCGTGCCACCTCATCATTATCTGCATGAACAGCTTCGACCCAATAATGTTTAGACATATGGTCAAGATCTACTAGTCAGAATTAAATCATCCGGATGTCCTAGACATCGAATTATCTTATCGAAATAACGACCTAATAATGATGTCACACAGCTATCAAAATAGTAAAACAGTCGAAGATCTCTCGTATTCCAAAAACTCATAAAGATCAGCAGTTGAATCGGGGCTCGAGGCAACACGTGATGACTCCCTTCATCCAACATGATAGCTCACGTGATAATATATACATCGGACCACCTTGGACTTGGGAGTAAGGGGCAACTGTTGGGACCATTCAATTGACCTCGACTCCGACTCTACATCGGCCTTATGAACACATTACTCCGACTAACAATTAGTTTACCGACTGATAGTTGGCTATTATCAATCAACAATAGACAACTTAGTTAACCTCCGATCGAAGATCATCGGTATATCAAAATTATCGATCGATGCTCATTCAGGTCTATAGGACTACCGACTTATCACTATTACCGACGTATAGTCGGTCTATCTTCTCAACACACCTAACCATTATAAATGGTTATTGATTATGTATCACGGTCATTAGTGGACATAAACAATATATTAACTCCATGATTATGGCCCGATAATTTAGTGTCATAAAAAGCGAGACCATGTCTTCGACGGTTACATCAGAATTATCTATAAAAGGAAGGTAAATAAACAGCACGGATAAGATAATTCTGGGCTGAGACTCTGCCATTTCAAATACTCTTTATCTACTGTTCACCAACTTCTTCACTGACTTAAGCATCGGAGGGTCTCCGTCGGACACAATTCCGATATGTGAGGACTTTATTTTATAGGTGCTCTTCACTGACGACGGATGCTATAGGGGATTGGCCGCAAAAAAAAAAAAAAGAAAAAATGGATTGGAACGATAGTTTTTGATGGTTAGTTTTAGTAACCACCCAACATCATTTAAAAGGAAAAACTGCAAGATAGTTTATATGCCCTGAAGAAAAAAAGAATAAAAACTCTCCTCCTTCCTATAATTTGAGAGGCTCTTTACATACTCCATTGAATCTCAGAGGCTCTCAGACTATGAAAAATTAATACTTTTATATTGATCATACAATGGATTAGCCAGTAAAGTAGCCAGAGATCCATTTAGACCAAATATCCATAAGTTACGATTTGATTTAGAATTTTAATTTCATTCTTCATGTTCATACATAAAGCAATTAGGTCATTCTCCCAGCATTATTCTGAAGAAGAAGAAGAAGAGAATATCTCACATTTGATAATATGAAAAAAAAAAATGTAAAATGAAACCAAGTTAGAGTTTTTTCTTGAGATAACAAATAAATCAGTAAAATGGAACGAGCAAAATAACATGTCAGATGAAGATATAAGCCCAAGCTTGGTGATTATATCCTGGCTTTTATGTGGGGGTCATGGAGTTCGAGTCCTGAATGATATTATCCCTCAAGGTTTCAAACTCAAGTAATTTACTCCGGAAATTTACTCGGTGCAAATCTTGGGTTTTTGGATCCTCAACCTGCTCAAGTTTTTTCTCCTTTCTTTTGATGAGGTTTCTCTCCTGATGTCAAAAAAAACTAGGGTTCAAAGGAATAATGGATCATCAACTATCATCTCTCAGAATAATTGTGCTAAGCTTTGATCCAATTACAAGGAGACTAATGGAATCAATGATTTATTCATAGCTGTTGTAGAATTGACGCAAATCAATGAATCTATAATTGCCAAGAGTCAGAGGATAAGTAATTTTTTGAAAGTTAATTGAATTTCTTAGGATAAATTATAAATTTTTTAAGATTTATGTTTATTACATTTTCATCTAATAATTTGAAAAACTTATATTTAAAAATAACGGTATCACTAAAAAAATTTCAGGCTTATAAAATGATCAAATTATCCCTTAGAAGAATCATAGTTGCTAGAATTTGGCTTATCCGCATCTCCACCCCTTGGGAGAATCCCAATTGCTAGAGTTCAGCTCATCTGTGTCTCCACTGCCGCTGCCACCAACGACTTCGGCCACCTCGACCTCCCCCCTATCGCCCAGAACGAGGCCATCCACTTTCTCATATGGGAGCAGATCGCCATCATGTTCACCGACTCCCTCGATGCCTGTGCCAACGTCATCGCCTCCCTCGTCCGTGACAACGATCAAGCGATCTCCATAGGAGGGGGAAGGTTAAGATCCAAATTGAAAGGCAGCATCTTGGGCGGTGAAAGAGAGGGGTGGTGGGGGTTTAAATCAATGACGGATGAGGAGTCCGAGGCGCTCTGAACACTGCTAACGAGAGGGGTGTAGAAATCGGCTAAGATCATTGAGGTGCCTAGCATCAGGTGGTGTTGGTTTGCCTTGTCAGATCTAGCAAAGATGTCAAAGAAGAAGTAGAGATGCACCATGCTAGTAGTGGAGGTGGTGGTCAAAAAAGGGCTGGAAGGGGAATCATGCATTGCGGTAGAGGAGGTCAAGATCAAGGGAGGGAAGAAGAGGTTGGGCCATCAGTGGTGTGACAGCCTCCTGTTTGGAAGACTCGACAGTGTTGCTCTAGTTGCTCGGACTCTTGGCAACTCCACTGCCTTCGCCACCGCTGGGGCTCTTATAGGCATCCGAGTAGAAAAAGTTTGTCTTCGCCTTGGATCCTCGGAGTTCTCAGATGGCAGCGTCGTATGCCCTGGCAGCCTCCTTCACGATGTCAAGAGTCCCTAGCCACACTCGACTCTTCTTCTTGGGATCCCGAATCTTCGCCGCATACCTCCCCCACGGCCACTTCCTTACTCCTCGAAAATGAACCTCCTTCGTTCCTCTCACATCTTTTTTTTTAATTCTTTATTTGAGATTATTTTTATCATTTCAAAAATTTATAATAATGTGGCGATGAGATTCAAATTAATATTAATGGACAGTCTAACGGCATGAATTAGACTATAGGATTGACTAAAATGTTAAGAATATGTTTGTAGATTTTGAAAACTATTGAATGTACCTATAATTTTGATTTATTTTCGAGATTTTTTTTATAATTTATCTAATGTGGTAATAAGACTATAGTCATGCATCCATCGGAAGCCATCGCCTATATATCAGCCTTTACCAACAACTATTAGATCCATGGGCTTTAATTTAAAGCGGCCGGGACATCTCCAATGTAATAAATTGCTCCTTTTGGTTTCTGCAATGTTGGATAATCAGAAAGATCATTGCTCTCTTAAAAGTATAGTTTTTTAGATAAGATTTCTTAAGGCGTATTTAAATTACGGACGTTGCTTCGCAGTACCTTTCCTTTTCCTTAAAAGCACCAATCCTCCATGGTATTTGGGGGTTGGAGGATGGGTGCGTTGAAGCTTTTTCCATGTTTTAATCAACAACTGCCTATTTGTCAACAAATGATTTATGCATTTAAAATCTGCCGAAATTATATGATGCACTTTCGAGTCTAGACTAAACTCCATTTCTCTCAATTCTTTTTTTTGAAAATAATATTGGAGTATCACAAATTTTAATAGCCCAAATCAAGTTCTCGGGAACAAAATTCTAAACATTCAGACCTAGATAAACCAAAGCAGAGGAAAGGTGCAACTATCGAGCTATAACTTAAGACTCGTTTGGTTCATAAATTTTTTTTTTTGAAAATAAAATTTTAAAATATTTTATTGATTATAAAAAAAATAACTCATTATAGAATGACTTATATTTGGTTGAACATTTATTTTTTTGAAAAAACTACGTAGAATACCTAGTATACTCTTAATAGATACAAGACCATATATTTTTACTTCTAAACTTTATATAAATAATAATATTATATTAAATATAAAATTAATATATTATAATATAATATTAGAATATAATAAATTATCATATTAATATAATACTAATATATGTTAACATTATATTAAAATAACATTAATATTTTAATATAATAAATTTATTAATATATATATAATACTATATTAATAGAAATATTAATATAGTAATATAAACACTACATTAATATTCATAAAAATATTATACTAATATGAATATTAAAATAATATTAAAATATAATAATATTATAATATTCATATAAATATAAAATATTATGTTATATTTATATAACTATTAGAATAATATTAGTATTATATTTGATATTTTATCATAATCATCTGATGATATTTTGTAAAGTCTTATATGATCTTAAAAGAATATGTTTGAAAAAAAAAATACCATTGTTTTTCATGGGCAGCTCCAAAATTTATTTTTTCTATGAATTTTAATTTTTTATAAAATATAATATCTTCTCATAAAAAAAAAAAATTATTTTCTCTCGTATTAAAACTCTAATAAAATAAAAGACCTCCTCCTCACTTTCTTTCTAAGAATTATCTCAAACGTATTTTCTGAGAAAACAAAGATGCTCGCATGGTTGATCTCTTCAGCACACGCGGGAGCGGAAGGAAGCTTCCCCATAGATTAAAGTTGCCTATGTCTCCATACAGGGCAACAAAAGTGACAGACGGATGGCCAACCATCTTCTTCATCCAAAGAGATGATTCTTAAGCCTGCCAAGTTTCCAGCAAATCTGTTCTACCATGCCCATGCAGATGCCGTATAGGAACCTCTTTCTCAACACATGATTCATTTATATATCATCCACCCCAGCAATCAAACGGTCCGAACCATCCAATAGTATACTGGACCCCCTGTTCCACAAAACAACAGTGCCCCACGAACTAGATTGAGAGATAGAGGGTGGGGAGCACGGGACGTCGGCGAGACCACCACGTCTGGCCGTGCTCTTAATTTCTCGCTAACAAAAAAAAAAAAAAACAAAAAAAAAGGAGCAACGTAGCGTTTGACATTTTGCTGGTGGGCCTTCTCACCACCTTTTCCTTTCTACCTCTTTTATTATTATTATTATTATTATTATTTTAACCTCCCTCGAGTCCCCAAACTCCCAACCACTCCACAGTCCACCCTTCCTTTTTGCATCGCGGGCTTTTTGTCTTTTATGGCATCGCCCTCCTCAGCTTCCCACGCTGGGGCCCGCCACCGAACTGCCCCACTTTGGGGTTTGGCCTCTAGCTTCGGCGTGTTACAAGCCCACAATCTTTTTACGACGCACGTGACTGGCCACGTGTCCGGTCCCACCTGGCCCAGATCAGCAGATCCCCGTATCCCTGTGGGAATGTTTGTCACGACTATTTGACCCCAACTGGCCTTTAATCAATTCCCTACGGTGGCTGGGACGAGGATGCAGGTTGGATTAGATAGAGATCTAGAGTTTGTTTGTCCTTGTCGTGTCGCCGTGCTCGGTGAAGAATCTCTACCATGCAATATTGCAGACTCTCTTCACATCCCTTGGTGAGGCATCTCTTCCGGTTCATGTCTCCCTTATTTTTGATTCTTGCCTTCATAATTCCTATCCTATGGGCATTGCATATGCCACACTCCAGTACAATATAAAAAGCAAGTGATGGCTACATGGATTGCTGAGAAAAGCAGATTATCTCTTAGACAATAGGAGCTTTCTATCCACCTTAATTTTGTATTCACTTTACTTGGAGACAATAAAAATCTAACCTTGCGCAATTAATAGAAAAAAAAAGTAAAGGTTTTTTTTTTTTGTCATTGATGGAAATGCGACTATAAGATTATCAAAGTGTACATGTAATAGTATGGCTTAATAAATTATGCAAATGGAAATTTTTTTTTGGGTCATTTGTTTTTGCATTGTGTAATATTGTATTAGGGTTATTACATCATTTTGTAAATGATTGGACATATAAATTATTACCTCTATCATTCCATTTGGTAAAAAAGTACTATAATTAAGAATTTTTACGATGCATGAACGACACCGTGGAGTGCTATACATCTTTAGATGACAGCTATCAGATGATGAATAGCTATCAAATAATTACATTGTATACGTACTCGTAGACTATTTTGCTTGATGGTTATCCATCTTTTGATAGTATCTATCTGAGAATCCATAGTTGAATCAATATGAGTCAGCTCCAAGATGTGAGAGACCTTTTTCTATGCTGTCTATTAAAGCATTTGTATCTCCTCATAACATCTAACAATAGCTAGTAAAATAGCACCAATGCACCAATCATTTACTTACTCAATGGTAATTTCTTATGAGGGCTCATAATAATTACATTGGATTCCTGCTCTGCAGCCATTACTGCCATGATAATATGCATCAACACCATGCAATTAGCCAATGATGAAGAAAACGGCATAATGATTAAGCAGAAGGTTGATTTTTTTGTCGATGAGTGCTTCAAATTGGCATCCACAGATTAACGGTCCCTGCGTTCAGCCCTCTCTTTCAAGCTCTCACTTCAAAGAAACATAGAAGGTACGGAACATAAAAGTAGCTGCTGTTTGAGTGGTCTCCCTCACTTTCTCAAGTTTTCCCCCCTAACTTCCTTTCTATTTTTGTAAATATGGTCGCTTTCTCCCTTTCTCAGATGCAACAACATAGCAAAAAGATTGATGTGATTAAAGCGAATAGGTACCACACCGTTTTCAAGGAGAAAAAAAAGGAGAGATCTACTTGAAAAGTTCGTGGTGTCTTGAAAAGCTCAGGCCAAGTGACTGTTTTAAATAAGAAGCTAAATGCAATGGTTGTGTGGGAGTCTCGATGAATGCTAAATTGGAAGAACAGAGCTAAAGATCATCAGGCACTAATGGCTTTTTAGTGCATCTCTCTCTTTTATCTGGTAAACAGTGCAAATCTCTCTCTCCAGACATACACAATATTATTTCAATCAGCTGATTCAACTGCCAAATTTTTATAACATCAGACTGACGTTTCTCCCTTTTAAGTAAAAAACTTTTTGAAATTCAAGCACTCAACTTCCAATCCATCAAAATAGTAGCAAGCACATATTGGCCATCTAGCTTATACAAATCAAATCATCATCAATCGAACAGAGGATAGCAGTCTGATTTTGCTACCTCATCCACAATCACAAGTGACCTATACTCGTTACTTTATATCCTTAGAAGCACATTTGGCAACTCTAGTATTTAATTTAGAGGGAAAAGCATGAAGGTTTTGATTGAATTTACGCACAAGGGACATCTTCATTGCATTCAAATAGATCATCTATAATTAATTTTGTTTTATATGGACTTTAATTAATTGTTTGATGTAAAGTTCCCTTCCAAAGGCAAAGCAAATTCAGCCTATTGCCAACATGATTTTAGCTAGATTAGGTGAAACTAGTTCAAGAGAACTGAGAGCAAGTTAGCTTATATCGGAATTTGTGATAGAAGTTGTTCTAATTTCAACCCCAGGCAACTTTAGCTGCTCATTGTTATCAGTTCCCGGCTGGGATCGATGGGATAAGAAGAAAAATATATGCATGCGTAGCATATCAATAGCCTTTTTCAGGTTATTCTCTGTGGAAAGAAAAGCTTTCAGACTTTATTTAGACTTCTTGTAGGCTATCATGACTTCGTGCAAACTTTGTACAACGGGCAGTGTAGGCACACCCTATGTCATGCGTTCCGACATTGAGTATACTTTGTTAAAGAAAAAAAATATCAGAGGTACTATCCTTGTTTCTTTATCTTAGAAAAAATGAAGGGCGTTTTGCCTCAACAAGACACACTCACACTGTTTTGTTATCATCCAAGTTGTAACAAAAAGTTTCATCTTCTGTTTAAAAGGAAAACAACGGTACCATGGCCATCTTTATCCTGAGCGGGGCATGTTCAATGACAACAGCACAAGGTCTACTGGTATCTCTGACCATATCTACATCAATAGGTCTTGTCACATAAAACATTGTCACCAGTTTGGTGTCGTATCATGTCATGTCGTGATGTGTATGGATATGTGTTAGCTAAGCATGAGATGATTGAAGCATTATTGGCAAATGCCAACGATGTGCATGGGGATGCACAACATGTAGCATTTGAACTATTATGCTTTCTATCTTCTCCCCTTTCCTCAGCCGACATATGGTTTGGTTCTCCTTGTCTGCTAACACTTTTCCATATCTCCTCTCCCATTCTTGCCATGAGATCCTCCGTCTCTTTCACCTTGTATATATCCGTGGCATGAATACTAGATGTACCTGCTCCACGTGAAACTGTCAGCAAAGATATGTATATATCTAATGCTTTCGTACGTAGCTAGCGTTGGTAATTGCAGCTATTAGATAGGCTTTCTAAATCCTTCTACAGGTGATTAACAAAGCCTTTCTGCAGTGGCCTGGGGAGGTATATCCTTGAGAGGCTTGGGCTTGCCCAAAAACTAGACCGGGTTTCTTTCTCAGTCCAACTACTGCAGTACAAGGTGAACAAGATTGGACACAAACCTCGCTAAAAGAATTGCACCAAAAAGGAACGCTCATATATTGTACAATGAAATTATGCCATGTAAGAAATGTTGTATATAATATGCTGCTGTAACATTTACATGTGCAATTATTTTTTCTGGAAAGTATAACAAAAATAATTTATGAATCATTTTACTTCTTGATTACCCTATATATATAATATAATTCTGACTTATGACAATCAGATAGCAATATTATAGGTGTTTCATACTTAAAATAATAATGATAGTGGTAATAATAAACTTTTCTATTTTTACATTTTTGGAGAAAAATAATGCAATATAATGTTATATTGTATATATGATGCTTATATGTCTACTTATATATCTATGATGGCTAGCTATTATTATTTCTAAATCTTAATGTACGTAAATTATAGATTGAAGGTGGCTTGATGCATTGATTGGTAATCTTCACGATCTGTTTGGTGGCTGATGCCACTGGATTTATTTATTCAAGGGTGTGCGAGGTAGCATATTGAAATAACAAAAAAAAAAAAAGGGTGCTTTGAAATCGTAGTGACTGTCATAATTAGTTAAACACCAACCCCATTATTGATGGATAGGCGAAAAAAATTAACCTCGAGATTAGCTGAAAGAAGAATTGTTTGATCCTGTACAGTGGAGGAATTTAAGCTGAAAATTATAGAGGAATCTGAATTTATTCCTGGGCTGATCACATCTGAGAACCAGCCCTGGAGCCTGTGTCAACATTGAGGATTCCAAGGAAACAGCCCATGTTCCCACTTGCAAGAACATGGCGTGCCTTTCTCCTGACGAGAGAGATCAGAGAAACTGATTCTTAGCGGAATTCTTTGTGTACCGCGGTGTAGAAAATCTGATGTGGAATATATTATTTTATCTTATTAAACCACATAATTATTATTTTTAATATATATTTAATATTTATTTAATATCCGCAGTTCTATTTTTTCGTTTAAAATTTTGAATGATGAAAATGTCTATTCCTTTTCAAAAAAATTATGGCATTCCGTGAAAAAAAATTATAACATCATATGCTAAAAGTCATAATTTTAATACAGCATGCCATAAATTTTAATGACGAAAATATCCTTCCCTTTTTATGATATCTTGTGAAAAAATTATTGCATCATGTGAAGAAAGTCATAATTTCAATACAGGATGCTATAATAGCAGTACAGAATATCATAATTTTTTTGAAAAGAAAATGATATTTTTATCATACAAAATTTCAAACGAAAAAATAGAATTACAAATATTAAATATGTATTGGAAAGCGATAGTTATGTGATCTAATAGGGTGAAGCAGTTCGCTCTATGTTAGATTTTCTACACGGCGGGTGGTGCACAGAGAATTTCTCCATATTCTTATCTGGTTGGAGTTAAGAATGACTCCACCACCAGTCTCAATGGGCTACTCACAGAAAGCAAACCAGGCTAGGCCAAACAAACAGGCCATTATTGGGCTTGGCCTGATCCAGCCCTGGAATCAATGCAAGGCTCGTAGACAGGCACCATGTAATAATTTTTAATATTTTGTACATCTTTTCCATGGAGGGACATAAAATTACATGAGCTGCGGTTTTACTCGAGTAAATGTTATCCTAGCATTCTAGTAATTTTCACATGAATTATAGAGAAACAAAGAAAGATGGAAAGAATATATAAGTAACAAGTCTCAAAATTATTATGTCATGCCATCTTTTTTTTCTCGTTATCGTTGTGTTAAAGGGTTTTTTTCTGAGTACAACCAAATGGCTGTTTTGTAGAATATAGTACACATATAACCAATAGAAATCCTTGGCATGCGACATCCGCTGAGTTTCAAAAATAGTGCACATTCATCTGGTTTCATGGGTTGTTTCATTATGGTTTCGGGCTCCCAATGCCAATTTCTTGTCGTCCTCACGATGATCGGTACTTAGTTTAATCCATGCGGGCTATCACTGAGGCCGAGGCTTGTTTGAATTGCTTGACATATGCTATTTGGATGGCTAGTTAAGAAAGTATTCCAGTTGGACACATCTAATTCTAGATTCATGATGTTTGTTTCCAGGTTAATAAAATGATGGTGACTAGTGCAGTTTTGTTAAGTGCATCCTACATTTCGTTGCTCTAGTGTTAAGATCCCATCCCATTTGTACTTTTGAAGGTTCACTCGGAGAGTCATGAGTCATGACAATTTTGTTTACTAGGACGATAAAATGGCTGGAGATAGTTTTACTGAAAGCACCTTATGGTATCGTAAGCAAAAGCATGCAAGAATTACTTGGATAAATCTCTTGAAGTGTATGGCTTAGTATGTGGGATATTTAAGTTGAGATAAATGAAGATTGCAAGCAAGAAAGAACCATCGTTCAGTTTACAAAGTAGATATAATTGTTCTTCCATCGTGATCTTCTTCCTTAAAAATTTATTTTGGCATATAAGCATTATTATTGTTTTCAATGGAAACAATTTAGATTGGTCGATGTGAAGTGTGCAATGATTGATGAGAGCAGTGATGGGTTCTTTTTTTATGCCTTGATAATTAAGATTTATAACATGTCATGTGATCTTGAAAAATAGATATACTCCAAATTAGAATTAAATAGAGATGCTTTGAAATCGTTCTTCCATCATTTTTTGTAAATTATCTGTATCTTGCCGTAACGAGCATGCAAACTTATAATTATTATCGGAATAAAAATAATCTATTCTACTTGTAAAGGTAAATATTTGGAGACTTTGGTCATCTCAGAGTTTTTAAATAATTAAAATATTTTCATAGATTAATTCAATAAATATAATAATGGATTCAAATAATTATCCTAAAGAATATGATAAATGTGGTTCTTTCTTTGAAATGCATGCCTCATCTTCCTCTCTCCCATTTCTCTCTGTCCTGTAACGCCCACTACCTCAATCTTTTCATTTTTAGAATACTTAATTAATTCAAATAAAAAACTTTAAATACTTTGGTTGGAGAAATTAGTGCGACTAGCCCTCTGCTTCTCTCTCTATCATTTCTCTTAGCAAGCCCCCATCGCTTTCTTAGGAGCAATAAATATCATGAAATATTTAATTTGAAATTTACACAAACAACCTCTCTTCCATTTAAAAGAAAAAAAAAAACACCTCTCTATGTTGTGTCTTTTGCTTTTCTTAATTAGAATCTCATACTAAGTCATGCAAGAGATTATAATCATCTATATATTTAAGTGTATTTGGCAGGAAAAATGTCAAAATCTATAAATCAATATAAAGATATATTGTTGGTTCCAAAAATTGAAATTTGATGTAGAAACTATAGATAAAAGGATTTTCACAAGCATTGGATGTACCATTTATAAGGTCATGGAATTGAGTGTTTATCACATCCTTGGTAGATTTTTTTTTTACTAGTCATCACTTAAATTAGAGCAACATTGTTGTTTGAGCTAGAAAAACCAATTTTTCCTATAAGGATAATAATTGATATGATAACAAGGGTGTTGCTGCTAGTTCCAACTGAAGTCAGAAGGTGAGCGACTGGGCTTTGCCCAGGGATGATGAAGTGACCTGTAAAATAAAGTTCGGACTGAAGGTTTCACTCCGACAAAGACTCTCTGATGCTTAAATCAGAAATCAGAGAGCAACAGAAAATCGCAAGTGATACTCTAAGAGAGATTACTTACCTGGGTCCTTGGAGTTTTGGTTATTTATAGAGAATATGGTTGAACAACCATGGAAATGTGCAGTTCCAAAGTTGTTGGGTTGTCGGATGTGCCCTTGTGGATGAGATATTCTAGTCCTTATCTGCTCCCACGGAATTATGAAAAGTTAGTTACATCTGAACTTATCCACTTAAGGTGGACAGCTACTGCACGTGTCAGAAAATTGACTGACCAAAAAAATAAAAGAAGCTCACATGTCAGATGGGCCGCACATCAAACAGGATGCAAATAGTTCAGCTTCATATACTTCAGCTCGGTGTTTAGGTTGGCAACCATAAATAGCTCACTGATTTGAGGTATCCATGATAGCACACTGATCCGAGGTATCACGCTACCATCATAACACTATTCTCCTACTCTTAAGTCTGAGAATTAGACGAAAAGAGTACCTCTAAAGTCGTACCTTGGATCTGGAGATACACGCTCTCACACTTTCACATGTGTCTTCAGCATTTAAGATTGATGACATCAGCCTGACAGGCAGGATTGTTGCGAATGATCACGATCGATGGGACCACTCAGTTAGCGATCTTCTCGAGAATTTAACTTTTTCAATGGTGGCTCTTTGTCTTCTCCTTCACTCTTGTTTAAATATGCTTTTCAAGTGCATTGAGAAGGCAACTGCAACTCCTTTCGCTCCAGATTCTCATTGCGACTCTCAGAGACAGGATAAATTCGAAACTCCTGAGGAAGCTTGGACTGGCATTGGTCCGAAGAAGGCAGGCCAAAGTTTCGTCCGTTGGTCCTCCGACTCCAATAGGTGGCGAAGACAAGGTTTCGACCATCGAATAAGCTACTACGGTCATGAAAAATGAGAATCACCCTTTGATTGCCGAGTCCATAGTTTCATCATTGGAGGCCACGATAAAAACTCCACTAGAGGAGATTTCGACAAAGGAGATCCTAGTGAAGGAGACATAGGCAATAGATGCGATCGATCATCTGAAAGAAATTTTGATGATTGGGGATCCTTTGGAGCAGGCGATTCCTACCTAATGTCTTCCCTTGGTTGTTTCCCAAGCGAGCCCTTCACAACCAGTGCCTTCTGCTCTGTCCGCAATGGAGAATCTTAAGATCGCGATGGAGTTTCTAAAAAAATTTTTTTCGCCTGGTGAGAAACAGTACTTGGACGGACAAGGGGCTTAACATAGGATGACTGGCGCCCTAAGGTCTCTTGCTCAGATAGGGAATCTTTGGATCTCTTCTTTTGATCTCCCACAACTTGCGGTATTTAATCTCACCTGGCTTTATGTAAATTTTGTACATATAGGACATTATTTGGCCAACTTCGTTGGCTCCACCTCTGAGGCTTCGGCATTGGAGCTTACAACAGCGAAGAAAAAGATAGATTGGCTGAAGTACCTTTTTGGAGTAGGAAAAATCGGCTAATGCTGAGTTGATCAAAGAAGTTGACCTTTTTGAAGAGGCCCTTCAAGAAGCCCGAGAGACGATCAATCATTGAGATGATGAGATAAGAAGGGCTAAAAAGAAGATCAAAGACTTCAAGAGATAGAAATTTGGGGCTGAGAGAGACTGCCATCGAGCCCGCGATGATATAAAGTGCCCGAGGAGGATACTCGAAGGAAAAAAGAGTTGAGATTTTACCCCCTTCGAGGTTTATCCTCCTAAGAGCTCCAGCAGGAGCTCAGCTAAGAGGGTCAGAATCTCAGATAGAGCAAGCCTGATCAGTGCATTAAATATGACATAAAAAATATTAAAATATTAAATATTTAATCTTTATTATTTTATATTGGATACTTGTTATGCTCTTTTTTAGAAATTATTAGTCATGGAGATTTAATCACATCAAGCCCAACTAAGCCCAAAACCAAGCTCAATTTCGTCACAAGATGTTGAAAATAAAAAATTATCCAAAAATTACCTAAAAATCAACCCAAAATGACTTTCGATGCATCGTAGACCAGCCGATCGATTCATGGACGGTCCATAGAGCAGGGTGTGGCTCACAGAATGGTGCATAGATCGCGGCACATCGGGTCTATATATGGCCCATGGGAACAGTTTTCCTTGGTTTTTATCACGATGTATAGTGTGTGGGAGCGGGTTAGCAAGTGTGACGGGCGAGTAAATCGAGTATTATGTGATCGAATGGTTGGCAATGGCTGGATTGCACGATCCAATGGCCGAGATCTGTTACCGGCTGAGAACTAAACCATAGAAGAGATTTTGCACGATCTGACAGTCCAAATCAAATCTCAAGCTTGATCCAATGGCCAGCATTGATTCTGACTTGATTTAAGATTATTTGAGGCCTGATCTGGAGCATTAGATGCTGGCCAAAAATCTTGTTTCACGCACAGATGCATTTTGGACGTAATTTGAGAAGTTTAACCTATCCAAAAGATCTGTTACGCGATGTATTCCATGGATAGGAAGGAGTTTTGATATGAGGAGGCTATAAAAAAGATCCCAGGCATACAAGAAAAATCATCCAAGAGAGAGAGAGAGGCATAGAGGGGGTAGCAGGCAAGGCTTGGGTTGAAGGCTGTTTCGAGGCAAGAGACGCTGAGAAGAAGAGTTATATCTCCTACACCATCTCCATGCTAACATCGATCTGAGATCAAGATCCGAAGAGAAAGAAGAGAGAGAAAATTAGCATACTCCAAGAAATTTGAAAGAAGAAGGAGGTCATCAACCATCTTCCTGATGAGACTGCAGAATCTACTTCAAGAATCTTTGTTATCAGCTTTCTATTTTTTTTTTATTTTTTGCTTTTATGTTTCTTTAAATTTTTGTAATTAAATTCTAGTTTTAATCAATGAAAAGTTAATTTCATGTTCTTTAAATTTTTTTAATTGTAAGCTTTATTTTTATTACATGTAGATGCTAAGATCAAGTTAGTAGATCTTAGTACCAAACTTTTTTTTATGTATTTTTAATTTTTGATTGCTGCGTTTCTTTTAAAATTCTTGCAACAGGATTTAAATTTTAATTAGTGTAATATTTAAATTTTTAAAATTAATTTTTATTGTAAGTAGAAGCTAAGATCTACATAGTAGATCTTAGCATCGAATTTATCTTTCTACACAGTTTAATTTTTATCTTCTATTTATAATTTTATTTTTAATTTTTTTTATAAAAATCAAAGTTATCAAATCAAAGAACTGTCTTTTCTGTAGATTTGACCCGACTCATTTCTTTCTACGTATTTTTAATTTAATATTTAAACTAATAAACGTGATGTCTTAATATTTAAAATTTTTGATTTCTTTGATTTTTGTGAATGCAGCTTACTAACTTTTTTTTTCTAACAAAAAAAATGGGGGGAGAAAGAAAGTTGCCAATCTTGTTTGGAGAGATCAATCCTAACCCTAAACTAGTTTTCTTTTTAGTATTAGTTGCTTTATTTTCAAAGTAACCTAAAAAGTCACCCACATAAACCTAATAAAAATCACATGATAAGAGTAGAAACTTAATTGTATAGAGCATTCATCATCTTAGATTTACTTTTGGTGATTGCTGGAGATAAGGTGAGCCTCTCAAGTTTAATTAGTTTTACGCATCTAATTTAGTTGCATAGAACTCTTTATTTGAAATTGGTTGTACATATTCATCTCAAATCAACTTAAGGGCAACACCTATTAATAAGATAAAGTGAGAATTTCATCATCCTTCCTTAGCCCAAAAACAACCAACCAGCATCTCTCATTAATCGAAGCCTCTAATTGAAATTAACTAGATGTTAGCTCCTAAGGAACTCAAGCTCAATAAGACAAGTGACCCCAAAAGTTGAATCGAGTCAGGCCTAATTGATCAGTTGGTATCTAGGAAAGTGATTCAGAGACTATATCCTAAAGGAAGGTAGTTATTTAATTGGTTCTGTTTGTTGATCTGACCAATATAGTTAGTGTCTAGGGAAAGCAACGGAGAACTCCCACCAATCTTACACTTATTTGACCAGTTAGTTGATTAGGTTCGCACTTGGAGTGCTTGATCGTATACTTAGAATAGTTAGGAGCTGTCTAGATTTAGGATAACTTCAAAATAGAGAGTCCACTTTGTACTAACTTGATTGCAATTAACATCTAACCATAATTAATTCTTTTCATCTATCATCTTTAGGTCTAGGATCTTTTAGGATTCTCATCTTTAGAATTTTTTTCTTTCTTCCTCTTCTCTTCTTCTTCCTCTCTCCCTCTTCCTTAAAAAAAAATCTGAACCACCCACAGTAGGGTTTGCATTGGTACATGCACAGTAGGAGATCTTTTTTTCTCACTTAGTTGAATCCAATCCTGAAATTGAACGACTGATCCACATTAAATCTGACAATCAAATGGCTAAAAATCTTGAAGAACCTCCTAGACAGATGAAGGAATACTTTATTCTTTCCACCTATAATCCATTGATTTGCATTCACTTACCTGATATTTCTGCAAGTCATTATGAGATCATGTCGACCATAATCCAGATGCTCCCATCTTTCTATGGAAACATCAATGAAGATCGTTACAAGCATCTAAAAATCTATTCCACGGTAAAGATCCAAAATTTTGCTGATGATGCACTTAGACTGACCTTATTTTTTTTTTTACTAAAGGACAAAGTCGAGTACCGGCTTGGCACAATAAGAAGACCAATCCAAACTTGGACTAAAATATAGCACGAGTTTCTTAAAAAAAATTATTTCATAGTCGAACCAACACCATGAGGTGAGCCATCACTGGATTTGCTTAGCTTCCATGGGAAAGACTTAGGAAACTTCTTAAAAAATGCCCACACAATGATCTATCTAAGTGACAACTTGTTCAAGCTTTTTATGAGGATTTAGAAAATCAGTATAGACAAATGGTAGATGCATCTTATGAAGGTGCATTCATGAGTAAGAGTGAGGATGAAGCCTATGCCTTATTTGAGACTTTGAGTGAGAACTCGATCAATCATGCTTCACTATTTTCTTATGAAAGATTGATTCCTCACCAAAAGCGGATAGGAATCTATGAAATTAAATATGCAGAATTTAGTCTTAAGACCGACTTAAACCTGATAGCTCAGAAATTAGATAAAGTCAACCTTCTTGCCCAAAAGTTAGATCAGGTCACAGTTCTAGGTTAACAAATTTCTGCGCAATGCACATCACCTCCCAATTATCAAGAGATTTATTCTATTTGTGCTAGCCCAGCCCATCATGTGAATGAATATCTCACGGCTACATAATTTTTATCTTTCATTCAAGAATAAGTTCAAGCTGCACAAGGCTACGTCAAGCCGGTTAATGATCCATTTGCGAACACATATAATCCAGGTTGGAGAAATCATCCTAATTTTTTTTGGAGACCTCAACAGACTCAAGCTCAGACCTAAATTTTTTTTGTGCAAAACTTTCAAAATAGACCTCAATATCAAAATTATGTCTATAATAGAGGTCATCCTACTTAGCTACCATATTATAATCAGCCATCATACCCACCTCCTTAACAGACCAATCTAGCCGATGATAGGTTTACTCAACTTTAACAACTGATTATAACCCAACAGCAATCCATCATCAGGCCAGAAGCACAAATAGGACAGATAGTGAGTCTACCATGAGGAACAAATCAGATCAATTATCGAGTCAATCGATATCGAATCCCAAGAACAACCCATCCAATATCAACCAACCATCTGGATCTAGTCATCAATCCAATGTCCCACCTAAAAATCTTTAATTTAAAAATGTCAAAGCAATTTCTGAGTTTAGAAGTGGTAAGATTCTTAAAGATCCATACCAAGATCAAGTGAGAGAGACTAGTGCTGATACTAGTCAAAATGTGAACTCAAAAGAAGAGATTAATATTAAGACTAACCACATAGAAGAATATGAGCCTGACACTGATACTGATACTGGTTCCAATCTAAGTGAGAGAGATAAAGGAAAAAAGAGAACAGATGAGTTATCCAATATATATAAATCTAGAGTCTCATTTTCTTCAGCCCTAGAAGCTGATTCTTACTGTAAAAAGTAAGAAGCATGCAACGAGGAGCTAATGAAATTATTTAAGTTCATATTAATCTATCCCTCCTCGATGCGATTCAGCACGTTCCGACTTATGCTAAATTTCTTAAAAAATTTTATACCCAAAAGCATGAGTCGCAAACCATAAAGAGAATTGTACTATCTGAGGATGTAAGTGCAGTCCTGTTAAATTCGTTGTCTCAGAAAATGAAAGACTCTAGTACTCCTTTGATTTTATGTATTATAGGAGGTATCATTTTTGATCGAGTCCTGTTAGATTTAGGAGTTAGTATGAACCTACTTCCAACCTCGATCTATGAAAAAGTTGGGATAGAAGAACTGAAGCCCACGTCAGTTATTTTGCAACTAGCTGATAGATCTGTAAAGACGCCATATGGTTTGATTGAGGATGTCTTGGTTAGAGTCAACAAATATTATTTCTCAATAGATTTTCTCATACTTGATATAGAACCATTCCAGGAGCTGAATCAAAATTTTACAATTTTAGGTCGTCCATTCCTAGCCATTGCTAATGCCAACATCAATTGTCAAATAGGAGTCATGGATATTTCTTTTGAAGATCAAAAGGTAAGAATAAATATTTTTAATACCTCAAAGTACACTCAAAAGGAGAAAAGCTATTCTGATCTGATCAATGAGATAGTTGAGTCTGATTCCTTCTTAGATTTGATGAAGATAATTTTCTGGATGAGCCCATTGAAGAAATCTAAGATCAGGAGGTGAATGTCCTACTTGATTTACCTTTCATACTAAAATTTTTCAATCCAGTATTTGATCTTGGATAGGTGAGAAAATCGACATAATCTGACTAAAGACTTTAAACTTAGCATTCTTGGGAGGCAACCTAGATTCTTATATTTTACTTTCATTTTTTTTTTAGTTTATTTAGGAATCTGACTCGTGTCTAGCTGAAGACAGTAAACTCAGCTCTTGTTGGGAGGCGACTCAGCTTTTACATTAGAATCTTCTTTTTATTTTTAGCTTACTTTCTTTTTGAGTTTAGGATTAAGTTAGAGGGAGAATCAATTTTGAAAAAAAAAAATTGTATGAAATCATGAAGGCCAGGGTGAACCAAATACACATTTGGATCAGGTGATATCTCACTTTTTTTTCTCTTTGTCTGTCATACTTTATTTTTTCTACTTCATTGAGGACAATGTTGGTTAAATTGTGGAGAGGAGAATAATAAAAAAATTTTAATAAGTCTTCAAATAAGTTAGTATTTAGTGTTTAGGCATCCGATTATACTTAAGAATTAAGTTGAACTAAGTATTTTTTTTAAAAAAAAATTGATGCACTGCCCAGAGAGTTTGTAAGATATCGAGGGATCAAGTATTAAAAAAATTCAATAAAAAATTAAGTTTAGAGCATAAATATTTTTTCTTTGAGCACTTTTAATTTTTTCTATCAGTATCAATGAAGAGTTTACTTCCTATGAATTTATATAGGATAATTATATATTTTTTCATAAAAAATAAAAAAAATTCAAAAACTTCATGCTGAGTAATCGGACCTCTTTGCTTAAACAAGTATTTAGTTTCACGTCAAAAGGTATGAAGAGTAAAAAAAATTTTATGATAGAGCTAGTCTTAACTCATAGCCTATTTGACTCGAGCTAGTAAGTCCGAGGAATATTTTATACCCAGTGCCCTAAAGCCATCTGGTTCGAAAATTATTAGGTGAAAACTCACTATATGGATCAGATAGAAAGCTTAAGGGGTTAAGACGCTCAATAGCGGTATAATATTAAAAAAAAAAAATAAAATCTAAACATTGATCTCCAATCGAGTAATCGATCCCCCTCATCTAAGTAAGCATTATGGTAAGCATCAAAAAATGGGCAATATGAAGATATTTTTATAATAAATGAAGGACGGAAGTAACAATGCACTCGTCCATATGAAAGTTAGATGATTTAAAGATAATGGTAGGGATAATTTTAAAAAAGTTCAGAAAAAATTTAGTATTCTTAGCTTAACTCTCACATAGACTAGTACTAATACTCTAATGACATATCCACTCATACTCTACTGAACATTAATGATCCTTTTGAAACTTGTTTGATAAAATTTGAAACTCTAAGTTAAATGGTACTTAACTCTAAATCTTGTTTTTGCTCTAGGATAAACAAAGTTCAAGTTGAAGGGTGTGATCAGTGCATTAACTATGATATAAAAAGTATTAAAATATTAGATATTTAATCTTTATTATGTTATATTTGATACTTGCTATGCTCTATTTTTGAAATTATTAGTCATGAAGATTTTATCATATCAAGCCCAATTAAGCCCAAAACCAATTTTAATTTCATCACAAAATGTTGGAAATGAAAAATCACCCAAAAATCACCCAAAATCAACCCAAAATGGCTTTTGGTGCATCATGGATCAGTCGGTCGATCCATGGGCGATGCATAGAGCAGGGTGTGGCTCACAGCGTGGCGCATAGACCGTGGCACATCGAGTCTGCATACGGTCCATAGGATTAGTATTTTCTAGTTTTTATCACGACGTACAGCATGCGATAGCAGGTTAGCGGGTGCGACAGATGAGCGGATTGGATATTGTGCGATCAAACAGTTGGCAGCGACTAGATTGTACAACCCAACAGTTGAGATCTATTGTCAACTAAGAACTAAAATAGAGAAGAGATTTTGGATGATCTGATGATCCAAATCAAATCTCAGGCTTGATCCAATGGCCAGCGTTGATTCTGACTTGATTTAAGATTACTTGAGGCCTGATCTGATGGTCAAAAATCCTATTTCACGCACAGACGCATTTTGGATGCGATTTGAGAGGTTTAACCTATTCAGGAGACCTGTTACGTGATGTATTCCACAGATAGAAAGGAGTTTTGATCCGAGAAGGCTATGAAGGGTATAAAAAAGATCTCAGACATATAAAAAAAATCATCCAAGAGAGGGAGAGGCATAGAGAGGGTAGCAGGCAAGACTTGGGTTGAAGGCTGCTTCGAGGCAAGAGGTGTTGAGAAGAAGAGTTCTATCTCCTACACCATCTCCATGCCAACACCGATCTGAGATCATGATCTAAAGAGGAAGAAAAGAGAGAAAACTAGCATGCTCCAAGGAGTTAAAAAAAAGAGGTCATCAACCATCTTTCCGATGAGGTTGCGATATCTGCTTCAAGAATCTTAGTTATAAACTTTCTGTTTATTTCTTGTTCCTTGCTTTTATGTTATTTTAATTTTTTTATAATTAAATTCTAGTTTTAATCAATGAAAAGTTTATTTCATATTCTTTAATTTTTTTTTAACTGTAAGCTTTATTTTTATTGCATGTAGATGCTAAGATCTAGTTAGTACATCTTAGTATCAAATTTTTTTTATGCACTTTTAATTTTTGATTGCTGTGTTTCTTTTAAAATTATGATAATAAAATTTATATTTTAATTAATATAAAATTTAAATTTTTAAAATTAATTTTTATTGCAAGTAGAAGCTAAGATCTAAATTGTAGATCTTAGTATCGAGTTTATCTTTCTACATCATTTAATTCCTATCTTTTGTTTATAATTCTATTTTGAATTTTTTTTTATAAAAATTAAAGTTATCAAATCAAAGCACTGTCTTTCCTGTGGATTCGATCTGATTTGCTACTTTCTAAGTATTTTTAATTTTTTTAAGAAGTCAGATATTTAAACTAATAAACACGGTGTCTTAACGATAATAGTGTGAGATATCAAAGCTACAGAGAGAAGACATCTCACAGGGATGAAGGCTCTACTTTTAAGGGGATTCAGATGACTTAGGAGCTATCTATACCTCAAGCTAAACCTTAGGAGGCTCTGTCAAAAGTGGAGCACTTGAAGGAGAAGCTGAAGGAAGAAAGAGAAGGC
This sequence comes from Elaeis guineensis, assembly GCF_000442705.2. Lineage (NCBI taxonomy): Eukaryota > Viridiplantae > Streptophyta > Magnoliopsida > Arecales > Arecaceae > Elaeis > Elaeis guineensis. The sequence goes on from NC_025997.2 coordinate 122,435,790, forward strand.
AAGGCTCTCCTCTATTATTGGCTCTTAGATCAGGAGTTTTTAACTACGAACGCTTTCAAAAGTCTAGATCAGTTAACAAGAAGAGGAGCTGAAATTATAGGCCAGACCTGCAAGATAGCATTCTCTGTAGGCTTTGAGAGGTACAAGATAGTGGCTCGGGTGCACCTTCCTACTGACAGGGCCGAGCTTCTACAAGCCAACTTTTCGAATGAAAGTATGAAGGTCATGATGGAAGATAGCACAAGAAGATTTACAAAAGTATCCCTGTGCATCACTGAGATGAATAAAGTTGATGCGGCCATCCAGACAGAAGGAACTGTTGGCACTGAGGAAGGCTGCTCTGAAGTAAGTCACCCTGATGGTGCTCCAAGGCATTGATATATATCTTTCTTTTCTTTTTGTAATTTGAGCTTTGTAATCGAATTTTCATGCAAATAAATAAATTTATTTTTACCATTGGTGTTTGCAATGTTTGAATGGATGAATGTAAATCATATTCCAAGCCATATTGGCTGAATTCCGATCTATACTAGCTAAGCATTTAACTATGATCGGAATCATAAAGCATGATCTGAGCCATAATCTGAGCTATATAAATTATTTTGAAAGTATTCATCACCTGTTGTGTAGGTTTTAAAAGGATCGAAATTTGAATAGCCTTCACATGGCAAGTACCATCACACATCCCTAGACATCTTTTCGAAAATGGTGCAGGGATGATTTGTCTGCCACTAGCATTAATTGTCTTTTCGATAATAGGAGTTATACTCAATCGATGGTTGCCACACGTCAAGTATCCGTTCAAACCTCATTGGTCCACTCCTCCAGTAATCAATGCTTTGAGAAGAAGTATCGTTAGGAGATTTTTTGAACTTGGGTCTATTTAAACCTTAGATGAGACTGGATGCAGGATTCTAAAGTTACCAATCATCCTTGTCTTCTTTTACCATAGGTTCTCCTTCTTCTTTATCTTTCACTTCTAGAGTTTCTTCCTGCATAGGGAATGGGTTCTTCTAGAGACTCCAATTTCACTATGCTGGCATTCCAGTCCGAACTAATGGAGATGGATGTGGTACTGCTCTATGAGTAGTTTCCAATTCCTCTAGAGTTCCAATTGAAAATTTCAGAGCTGAATGATCGAGTTTGCCAACCTCCCTCAGGTTGGATGAGTCTTTATGAGAAATGCTTCTGGGCTGGGCTGAGGCTTCCTCTTCATCTTTTCTTTGTAGCTCTTTTTTGATTTTTTAAGATGTCACCATGTTCAATAGTCTCAAATTCATGACGACATATCTGTTGTTTTACCGTAGTGTATGTATTGGCTGAGATTGATCCCAGCATCGTGCTTTTTTGTTCCTTCTTTACCTTCAAGAAACATCTTGGATCTTGCGGATGGTGGTATGTGACACCCCGAAAGAAGAAAAATGTTCATCCATTGATCTGAGATGCTCCTTCCATTATTCATGGTTAGAAAGAGTGCTTTCTATTCGTCTTTCAAATGTCAGGCGAGGATTGGGGGTTCATCGACTGATGTGAACCTCGAGAAGCCATGCTGAGGGAGCCCTCATTAGATCAGTATCTGAGGCAGGAGCTGGAAATCATGCACAACTTTAAGGTTTCAATGCTGAATGAGTTTCTATCAGAGCAGACATTATTTAATGTCGGCATTAGCCAAGCTGGTCCCCAAGATGCGCATAGGTCGCCTGCCTCAGAGCCATATGTTCTTCGATTCATACTTTGGTTTTATGCTGACCATTTGATTGCTTTGGTCGCAGAAATAGATTTGAATTTATCGAAATTGGAGTAGAGGGCCCATCGAAAAGGGGCAGTAGAGCCTGTGGGTAGTTGGAGCACCTGCGGATGGTCAAAGCACCCACATCAGGATTAGAATTCCCCTCGTGCCATCGACTTTTGGGTCAGAGGGATCCAAATCTCTCCACGCCACCGACTTCAGAGTTATAAGGGTTCGATTTGGCTAGTCTTCTTCGGCTTCTGATGGGCATCAAAGAAGCCAAATCGGTCAAGCCCCCAAAAAAATAATTCTAAGCTTGCCAGCCCCCAAGTTATCAACTTTTGTCCAAAAGACGAACTAGCCGAGGCAGCTGGAACTTCTGAGATTGTACCGATTGGTTTGAAACTCGAGGCTTCGACCTTAAGTGATTATAAGCTGGCATATGAATTATTTATCGAGATGCTCCTCCCGATCAATGCAAACGAGCTACTGGTCGAATCGCGTGGGGCGGTAAGGAAAGAAGCTATGGAGTGCTTCATCCAGATAAGTTAAAGCTCATACAGTTTTATTTATTCTAAATATACACTTGTTATGTTATTGATAAGAGATTTTTCAATAGCTCGCCCATTATTTGAATGGGTACATAGAGTACTCCCGCGAGCTTTCGGTGGAGGTGAGAAAGCTCAAGATCGACATCGAAACACTCAAGGTGTAAAGGGCAAGGCCGAGAAGGAGGTTGGAGAAGCCTTCATGAGGGCCGATGCTGCTGTAAGGAGAGCTGAAGATCGAAGCGGCCCTGAGAGGGGTTGTAGAGAAAAACTCTCGGCTGCTAGGCATCTAAGAAGCACAGGCAGCGAGGATAAAGGAGCTTGAGGCCTTACTAGAGAAGAATAAAGCTACGGTTGAGGTAGCAGAGAAGAAGATAGCAAAGGTGGAGAGCGATACCGAGGCATGGATCAGGGCCGTTGCCTTAAAGGCCGTCACGAATTTTCAGATGTTAGAGAAATATCGCAATGAGAAAGTTGAATTTGCCACCAATGCTTACATCAGTGGGAAGCAACTGGTCTGAGACAGGATTGCCACCCTGTATCCAGAATTAGATTTGGACTTTTTGGATGACATCTGGGAGCCCACTGCAGTCGATGCACCTGCAACGAATGCTCTCGCATCAGATGCTGTCCTTTAAATTTTTTTTATTTTTTTTTCTTTTTGTACTTGGACCTTTCAAGATCATTGTAAAAAATTACAAAAAAATGAGTGAAGTTTGTACTTCTTCATACTATCTATATTTTCATTATTTTTGATGGGTTATGCTTGCATATTTTTATTCAGCACATAAGGACTAGTTCCGATCCAAAGAACTCAAAATTATCCCAATCAAAAGGATATCTAGTTCATTTCTATCATTGAAAATTTAAATGAATCTGTTCTGATTTAAGGGACTAAGCTTTACTACAAACTTAGTTCTGACCTTAAAAAATTAAGTAGAACTGTTCCAAGCGAAGGAACATCAATGAAAATGATTCTGATCAAAGAAACTGTAGCAACAACAGTTAATTTTAGTAAGGATAGTTCCGAACAAAAGAACTTCAACAAGGATAGTTTTGATCCAAAAAACTTTGGTTCCAAACAAAAAAACCTCAGAAAGGTCAGTTCCAATCAAAAAAATTTCAATAAGGATGGTTCCGATCAAAGGAACCCTTGTAAGGTCAGTTCCAATTAAAGGAATATCAACAAGAACAGTTTCGATAAAAAAAACTTTGGTTCCGAATAAAAAAATTTTAGTTTCGAATAAAGAAATCTCAGTAAGATCAATTTCGATCAAAGAAACTTCAGTAAAGATGGTTTTGATTGAAAGAATCCCCGTAAGGTCAGTTCTGATCAAAGAAACTTTAATGAGAATAGTTCCGATCAAAGAAATTTTGGTTTCGAACAATAGAACCTCAATAAGGTCAGTTTTGATCAAAGAAACTTCAACAAGAATAGTTTTGGTTAAAGGAACTTTGGTTTCGAATAAAAAAACTTTGGTTTTAAACAAAGAAACCTCAGTAAGGTCAGTTCCAATCAAACGAACTTCAGTAAGAACAGTCCAATCAAAGAAACTTTGGTTCCGAATAAAAAAACTTTGATAAGATCAGTTTCAATCCAAGAAACTTCAACAAGGATGGTTCCGATCAGAGAAATCCCTGTAAGATCAATTTTGATCAAAAAAATTTTAACAAGAATAGTTCCGATCAAAAAAACTTTAGTAGAGTTCGTCCGATAGGAGCTTCGGCCTTTCATACCACTTCTATGTTCAAACACGAGTTGATAAATCTAAAAATTCATATATATAGTAACATGATATTACTGCATCACTGATAGTACATATGTAGATTGGCCGAATAATATAGTCTGGAGAGTGGGATCCCATCGAGTTGCTTTAGCCGATAGATCCTATGGCGTACCACTTTGTCCACCTAATATGGATTTTCTCAGTTGGATGATAGCTTCCTTTACTCAATTGGTTGTGAAACTTCTACTTGCCATAATACTAGGTCGCCAGCTTGGAATTCTTTAGCCTTGATCTGGGCATTATAATACTTAGCCACCCTCTGGCGATAAGCAGCCATTCTCATGGTAGCATGCTCCCTGCTTTCTTCTATCAAGTCAAGGTTAGCTCGAAGCCACACCGAATTGGTATCTTCATTGTACTCTTCAACTCTAAGTGAAAGGAGCCCAATCTCCATGAAAATGATCGCTTCAGTTCCAAATGTGAGGTTGAAAGGAGTCTCGTTAGTTGGGATCCTCTGAGTGGTCCGATAAGCCCATAACACGTGATGAAGCTCATCTATCCACGACCCCCCTATCCGATCTAACCTGACCTTTTAGCCCTGTAGGAGAGTTTTTTTGATCACCTCCACCTCTCCATTTGCCTGCAGGTGGCCTATCAATGCAAAGAGATGCTCTATTCCATGGTCTTCACAAAATTCACGAAGTCGAGCACCACTGAATTATCTATCATTTTCTATGATCAGCACTTTGGGAAGACCATATCGATAGATAATGGATTTTTAAATAAAATCTTTCACTCTTGTCTCGGTTATATGGATCAGAGGCTCGGCTTTCACTCACTTTGTGAAGTAATCAATAACCATCAGAAGAAACTTGTGCTGACCGGACTCCCAAGGAAAAGGACTAAGAATATCCATTCTTCACTGAGCAAATGGTCAAGGGACACTGATGGAAGTTAGAAGTACTGCTGACTGATGTTGAATGTTAAAATTTCTCTAGCATCGATCGTATTTTTTGATGAAGTTATCTGTATCTTATTATATAGTGGGTCAGTAGTAGCTCTGTCAAAAAATCTTATAAGATAGAGATCTATCCCCTAATTGACTTCCACAGATCTCTTCATGAACCTCCCATAACGTATAATCAGCCTCAGACGTGCATAAGCACTTTAAAAGAAGTAAAGAGAACGACCGCTTGTACAACTTGTCATCATTCAAAATATAGTGAACGGCCTGGTTCCTTATCTTTTGGGCCTCCTTACGATCAGGCGGTAACTCACCTGACCTCAAATACTTGAGCAAGAAAACTATCCAGCTGGGTTCCTCATCAACTTGCTGGACAATGAGGAGCTCTTCGAGGCATGAGACTTTTAATATCTCAAAGTAGGCCTCTTTTTGTTATGCAATTTTTTTAGATTGTAGAAAATCGAGAACACTAGCAAACCACACACAAAAGAGGTGGCACTAGGGTTTTGCTTGAAAAGAGAATGCCTCCCTTCTTTCAACCTTTGGAGGTGGCGGCTACGGTTTGCTCCCCTCCTATGATGGCATGCAGCTAGAGAGAAAAGAGAAAATAAGGGTTTTGGGAGAAAATGATTCAATTCATTCCATAATGTTATAGGTTACATATATATAGCCTATACAATGGGTCAAAATCCAAACCTGAAAAACTTCCTGGACTAATCCACATGCACTTACCCAAACTCATGTACACCCATGGTCTGATCATGCACTCACCTCTTGAGTTAGTCCCCTTAAGACCAATCAAACCAGACCTTAAGATCGTAGGATCAAAACCTGACCTTAGACCCAAATAGAAATCTCGTGCATCTGTTTTCGCAGTTCAAGTTAGCTTGGTCAGAGCTTGAGTCAACTCGCCTGCACTCAAGCCGACTCGACCAAACCCCGAGTCGGCTCGGATGCTGTGCCACTAGATGCTATGGAATGCTGCTCTCTGTCTGGTATCCGAGCCAGATCTCTCAAAGCTTGAACTGGCTCAACCTGATTCAAGTCAACTCCTCCTAGAGCCAAGCCGACTCCTCTGCTGGCAGAAGTCTTCGTTTGGTTCCTTGCTCAACTTTGTGTCCCAATTATCCATAACCCTAACCAAGCTCTTCGAAATCCTCACCAGTCTGAACCTTGAGCCCATGAAAATTATGCTTCACCTCCACTCTAGGACCACTCTCGTTCTAGTGAACCTAGAGTCTATTGCATTGACTCCACCTGTGGTCACCTCCAAGGCAATGGGGGCACCACAAAATCTCTACAATCTCCATCTTGATGCCTCTGAAGCCTTGGCGAGCACCACTTTTTACCGAGCTCCAATCCTCTACATGTCCTGACCAATGAGGAATGAAGCCAACTATACAGACCTCCTCACCACCACAGTATATCTCAGTCCTGAAGTTGTCCGAAAGACTGCCACTACCTCCCTTATGGCTGAAACTCTCATCTTATATCCGGACACTGCTCCTGTAGGTCCTGTCATCAATGGCTATGCCGACCACTGATCCAGCAGCTGTTTCCACTACTGCCTCCACAACTCCACCTGTCGCGCCACTAGCTACTTCACCAATAACTTCCAACCACCGTAGCTCCAGTGACTCTTCTCGTCACCGCTCTAGTGGCTCTAGTCACCACTAACCCAATGGCTCTGACCGTCGCTGCTCTTGCAATATGCTCTGCCACAACATCGAAAAATCCTGGAGTGATCACAGCTCCACTCCCCTGCCTCCAATCCACCTATGGTCCATACTGGTGGAAGTCGCTTCATAGGTCTCTGGGTCCTCTTTGCATTCTGTCACCTCGTAGTATCTATTCCTAATGCATATGCCTCTAGGCCCTCTCCTGATGCCCGCTCACTGTTTCCCAAGTGCTTGGGAGACTCCACCTCCCTCTGCACCTCCTTGCCTAGAGATCATGCCATAGCCATAGTCTTCGTCATCACCTATGAAGGAATCTCTCTCCGATACTCCTCCATATGTAGATGTACCTATCCTCGATGCTCCACCTTCCTGTGATCCGACAACCCTGCAATAGGCAGCTTCGATAAGCATACCATCAGTTGTCCAATCTACACCGATTGAACCTCCAACTGATTTTTCATGACTGAAGTAATCACCTTGACCTCTCTGGACACAACAGAACCTACCATCTGGTACAAACAACTCCTCAATCTCCTCCCTCTCATCACAATCCTACCATCCTTGGAGACATTCGGTACCCCTGAATCACTTCTGAAAATGAAGCCCATTTCCTCCAAGTATTCAAGTGATACTATGCTTCTTCTAACATCCAGGACATGATGCACATCTATCAAGGTTCGCACCCTCCGGTCATATATCCTCAGTCTAATGGAACCCACTCTTACTATACTACAAGAGCTCCCATCTTCTAGTATCACTCACTGCCCCTCACTCACCTATGTACAAAAAGTGAACCACGTCTGGTGAGGTATACAGTGATAAGAGTTAGTAGAGTCCAGTACCCACCGATCTGCCTCCTCCTTGTGTCCAACCGATAACATCAGAAGATTATCTGATGCATCGCTTTTAGCCACTGCACTGGATGACTCCTGTCTGAAACCTTCTCTCTTTTCTTTCTTTCTCTGAGGACAATCTCTCTTCATGTGCCCAAGCTGCCAGCACATATAACACCTTACCTCCCTGATACTCGAAAAATTCTGCCTCTCTGCTGCCTCGCATTTATCCTTCCCCCTCCAAGATCTTTCACTGGCTACCATGGCATCCTGGAGAAGCTCCATACTACCCCTCACCATCCGCTCCCTCTGCTTGTTCGTTCAAAATGCAGACACTATCTCCTCACAGACTAGTGTCTCTTTCTCGTATAACAGAGTCGTCACCAACGGATCGAAAATCCCAGATAGTGAGCACAACAACATTAGGAACTTGTCTTCCTCCTCCATAGCCATATCC